>NC_139820.1:2615437-2750437 GCF_963457635.1 Microchirus variegatus
CCTAGAGTATTTTATAGTTTTATTGTTTGTTTTTATCTCTATTGGGTCAAATAAGTCCAAATACCAAAAGTTCTTGGTAATGAGTGGGAATTAAAGATTTCAGTGAGAAATCAGTGCATTGTGACAAAACCCTTCAAAGTGGAGGTGAAACATTTAAAAACTGAATATATGCGTGTGTGTGTGTGTGATGTGACTTTATCTCTATTGAAGGGAATATTGTCATCATTTCTCAGATTAGAAGCGTTTTATGACGCCGTGAAGAACGATCGAAGGTTGAAAATAAGCTTGAAATGAAATGATGGTCGGAGGTTTTAGAAGAAAGTTACTTTAAAACAAAGGTACAGACGTGAGTTATTATGAATTATGAAATAAACAGACACTTAATAACTATAAAGAGAGACAGTTTATCTATATAAATAGTTTCTTATATCATATGTAAAGAACGGAGCATCTTTTAGACATTTTTAGACACTTAAAATGACACCATTTTAAAAGAAAACATGTATGACTTAACTGTTAGAATGTTTCCTCCTCTTGAATCACAGCCTGACTGAGTCCATGTGAGTGATTAAATCCACGAAGCGCAGAAGAGAACAACAGTGTGAAGGTTGGACAGAGACTCAGGCGTTAATCACAGAGGACGACTTGTTCTTCGTGTCTGTCTGTGGGTGGATGATGATGCTGTGTGTGTGTGTGTGTGTGTGTGTGTGTGTGTGTGTGTGTGTGTGTGTGTGTGTGTGTGTGTGTGTGTGTGTGGGGGTGTGTTGGCATGCTCTCACTGCCGTCGTACACTCCCCTTTCTCATGAGAATCATTCTCACCTGAGCCACAGACACAATTTAAATATTATTATTATTATCATTATTTATACTTATTTATTTACTCAGTTTTTGGGGGGGGTTTTGTGCTGTTTCTGTGTTTTTTTTTATATGTACGTTCACAAAGAAATGAAGAAGCAGAGCATAAAAGTATCCTAAATCAAATGGTTTGGTCCATTTTGAATGAAGAGTGATTGGATTTTGCCAAAAAAAAACCACCATTCATGGACAACAACAAATGTTAAAATTCACAAGCAGTTAGTTTCTTCTCATGTTTGAAAAGAAGCTTCAAACTTATTTGTCAACACAATTTTTCCATCAGGGCTTGATTTTGTAAAATATAAAATAAAACTTAGCACGCTCAGTTACCAAATTGGCCAAGATATACGCCAAATCCAAGATGGCCGACTTGCTGTTGAGTTGAGGTCATGGTGTCAAGAGGATTTTTTGTTTGTCTCGGGCCGGACAATGTTCCCACCAAATTTCGTGAAATTCAGCACAACTAAATTTCATGCCAGGCCTGTGGGGGGCGCCACTGAGCCATTTGCATTGGTTTTTCACAACAATTTTTTTTTTTTTCGCCAGTTCTGATGTGTGTGGCAATTTTTAATTCCTTGAATTACAATAGGGTCCCTAATAAAATAAAACATTCTAAATGGGTGATAAAAACCCAATCGGTCAGTTCCATTCAAAGCCGTGTGGAGCCCATGTTGTGCATCTGCAGCAACAACAAAACTCTCTCCTACAAGATACAGGCGAACACGCACGAATCCAGGCTGAAGTTCAGATGTTTCCTTACCTCAGGTCACAGGTTTTAACGGAGGGTGAACATCAGTAAATCCTGTCCAGACCAACACACACACACACATGAATGCCATGAACTCTGAACCAGGAAGTGAAAGCACCAGGCACTTCCTGTCACTGATTGGTTGCAAAGTTGAAAAAAAAGCAAAACAAAACACACCAATAACCAATACACACACACACACATTTATTTAGTCACAACTTTAACCAGTATTCACTATAAATTACTTCCTATTTACGTCGTCGTTGTTTTTTTTGGTTTGAAACAATAAAAGTTGAGCTTTTGACATCTTTTTATGACCGAAAACTTACAACTCAGTAGCCAATCAGCAGGCAGCTTCCTAAAGGCTCCGCCCCCTTGGGTCAGAATCGCAAAAAAAAAGTTTCAAACAAATAAAATATGATATTTTTGAACGATTAAATCCATATTTTATTTTGCAACTTGAGCGTTTTTGTTGAATTAAATCTAATTTCATACACTTTCGTTGCTCTGCAGGTGCCCGGGTCATCAGAACTTGCCCTTCCTCTTCTTCCACGGCTTCTTCTTGGACTTGGAGTCGATGATGAGCTGCGACTGACGCTTCAGCGCCTCGCGGCTGACGAGGTCAGCGTCGTCCTCGTCGCTCTCGTCCTCTGAGGCACAAAAACAAAAAAGAAACGGTGACGACGGAGTTTACGCGGACGTGTGGCGTCGTGTGTCGCGCGGCCTCCGACTCACCGTTGTCCAGGAGGTCCAGCCTCGGGTCGTCGGGATGGACGACTCTGGTGTTGTGATCGGGCAGTTTCCCCTCGATCCTGACGGAAAACTGCAATAAAACAAGAGAGAGAGAGATAATAATATATTTTTTTCGCAATTTTTTTTCCCTCAAAAAATAATTTTTCGCAATTTTTTTTTCTCAAATTTTTTATTTTTTTTCTCTATTTTTTTTTTCTCAAAATTTCAAAATGTTTTTTTTTTTCTCAAAATTTCAAAATGTTTTTTTTTCTCAAAATTTCAAAATGTCATTTATTTCTCAACATTTAATTTTTTTCTCAAAATTTCTTTTTTTTCTCAAAATTTCAAAATTTCATTTTTTTCTCAAAATGTTATTATTTTCTCAAAATGTGTTATATTCATTTCAAAAATGTGATTAGCAAACACAATGTACCATTAGAACACTGGAAATGGGCCTCTATACACCTATGTACATATTCCATTAAAAACAGCTAGAATAGTCATTTACCACATTAACAATGTATAGAGTGTATTTATGATTCATTTTATGTTAGATTCATTGGAATATTTCCTTCAAAACTAAGGACATTTAAAAAAAAAATAATAATAACAATTTTCTTAGATTTTCTAAAAAAAAAAAATTCTAATAAAAATTTTTTTATATAGTTATATTCATTGAAAAAAAGTGCTTCTCCTTCAAAAATAAGGACATTTCTAAGTGAGCCCAAACTTTTGAACACTAGTGTAGACAGAATACTTTGTGCTTCACTGAGATAACTAATTTGAATTTAATTTAGCCTAAATTGACTCAACCTCCAAAAAACACGAGCTTTGAGTCGACAGTAGCTCTTGTGAATCCAAACATCAGCGTCTTCTAAAAAACCAGATTTAGTTTTTAACAAAGATGAACGCCTTCTTGGTTTCCATCGTTTACAGCGTCGCTGTTGATCAGCAAAGCCGTGAACCTTCATCAGGCGCCAATTTTAGACGCCTAATTACATGTGCATGCACTCTGTGCCAACATCGTATCAACGAGAACGGTATGTTCGGGGGTGAGTCATCGCTGAAGAGCACTTCCGCCACACACACACACACACACACACACACACCCCTCATTAAAACCTCCTGCATGTGAAAGCTCACCTCCTCCTCCTCCATCTCCTTCAGGATGGCGGTCAGATCGTTTCCCCTGAGCTCGTCCTGCAGCGACTGCAGCTTCCTCTCACACTGGGTCATGAGCTCCAGCACAGAGTCATGTGAGTCCGTCTGAGACGTCCGAGCCGCGGTGTCCTCGCTCTGCAGAAAAAGGAGGTTTTGACCATAACTCACTGACACTGAACGCTGTGTTTATACAAAACTAACAGGCGTTTTGGTTCTTTTAACTTTTTATCTTCATTGCATTGAACTGATCGTCAGAACTCGTACGCCTCGACGATGACTGACCATAAACCTGCATCGTTAATATCTCAAAACAAGAAGGAATGAAACATGAATAATTGTTAACTTCTGTTGGGTAATTCCGGTTTTTGTTCTTTGCATTGCAGGTTTATAACCTAACTATGGAACTATTGAACTATCTATCGAATTATCTAACTATCAAACTATCTAACTAACTATCTAACTAACTATCTATCTAACTAACTATCGAACTATCTAAATAACTATCAAACTATCTAAATAACTAACTATCACACTATCTAAATAACTATATATCTAACTAACTATCTATCTAACTAACTATCAAACAATCTAGCAAGCTACCTAACGATTGAACTATTTAAATATCGGACTATCTATCCGCTAGCTTAAAATCTGTCAGTTAGCATAAAGCTATCTATCTATCTGCTAGCTTAAAATCCGTCAGTTATCATAAAGCTATCTTTCTATCTATCTGCTAGCTTAAAATCCGCCAGTTAGCTTAAAGCTATCTATCTATTTATCTATCTGCTAGCTTAAAATCTGTCAGTTAGCATAAAGCTCTCTATCTATCTGCTAGCTTAACATCTGTCAGTTAGCATAAAGCTTTCTATCTATCTGCTAGCTTAAAATCCGCCAGTTAGCATAAAGCTATCTATCTGCTAGCTTAAAATCCTTCAGTTAGCATAAAGCTCTCTATCTATCTGCTAGCTTAACATCTGTCAGTTAGCATAAAGCTATCTGCTAGCTTAAAATCCGTCAGTTAGCTTAAAGCTATCTATCTATCTATCTATCTATCTATCTATCTATCTATCTATCTATCTATCTATCTATCTATCTATCTATCTATTTACCAGTGTGATGTGCTGTAGTTTGTGGGCCAGGTGCTCCACACCAGCTCTGACAGTACTCAGGGTTCTAACGAGCCAGTCCAGGTTCTCTTTAGCTGCGTCACATCTCTGATTGTGAGCGTTCAGTCGCTGTTCACTCTCCTCCAGCGTCTGCTCGTTCCTGTTAAAGACAGAGCAGAAACGCTGTGAAACCTCTTCTTCTTCTTCTTCTTCTTCTTCTTCTTCTTCATTTGCCACTGTGATTGACAGAGTCTCACCTGGACAGTTTGTTCTCCCCAGAATACTTCATGTCCTGGAACTGCAGGTGCAGGAGCTCCTTCTGCTCCTTCAGCTGCTGCAGGTCCTCCTCGTTCTCTGCCTTCAGCTTCTCCAGATGTTGGTGCGTCTCCTTCTGTGCGACGAAGCACTGAGCAATCTCCTGCACACACGAGGACCATGAGTTAGTTCTATCTAACTATCTAATACTGTCTAATTAACTATCTAAACACCGAACTATCAAACTAACTATTAGACTATCTATTGAACTATCTATCAAACTATCTAACTAGCTATCGAATTATCAAACTAACTATCGAACTATCCATCGAACTATCTAACTAACTATCGAACTATCGAACTATCTAACTAACTATCTAACTATCTAACTAACTATCGAACTATCCATCGAACTATCTAACTATCGAACTATCGAACTATCGAACTATCTAACTAACTATCGAACTATCTAACTAACTATCGAACTATTTAACTAACTATCGAACTATCGAACTATATAACTATCTAACTATCGAACTATCGATCTAACTATTGAACTATCTAACTAACTATCGAACTATCTAACTATCTAACTAACTATCGAACTATCTAACTATCTAACTAACTATCTAACTATCTATCTATCTAACTATCTAACTAACTATCTAACTATCGAACTATCTAACTAACTATCAGACCATCTAACTATCAAACTATCTATCTATCTATCTATCTATCTATCTATCTATCTATCTATCTATCTATCTATCTATCTATCTATCTATCTATCTATAAGGATCATATGTCAAACCTGTATATCAGTGACTCCTGTGGCCTCCTTGATGAGGTCAAATGTCTCCTCCAGGATGGAGATGGTCTTCTCTTCTTCACCCGTCATCCTGGTGATGCTGCGCTGGACGTCACTGCTCAGCTCGTCCGTCTGCATGACTGTTCTCTGAGTCTGCAGAGACACCAGCACACTTTAATAAAAGAGTTTATTTTACAGTAATCTCAACTCATTACAAAAACCATGCAAAAGTCTCACCCTTCTGTCACTTTTCTCAGCCTGGGCCTTGTGCTCCTCCACTCTCCTCCTGTAGCTCGCTAAAACACGCTCCCTCTCTTTACGCTCCTTGTTGAACAGCTCCTCCTGCTGGTGTAGCTCAGCCTAGCAACAGAAAAACAGGTTCAGGTGCAGCTTTGGTTTGACTGATCGATTTGGAATGATACCATCAGAAGTCAGCTGGTGACTCACGCAGCAGTTGAGTCATAATTATGGGATAAAAAGTCAAAAATTGTGAGATAAAATGTCAAAATTGTGAGATAAAAAGTCAAAATTGTGAGATAAAAAGTCGAAATTGTGAGATAAAAAGTCATAATTATGAGATACAAAGTCAAAATTGTGAGATAAAAAGTCAAAATTATGAGATAAAAAATCATAATTATGAGATAAAAAGTCAAAATTGTGAGATAAAAAGTCACAATTATGAGATAAAAAGTCCTAATTATGAGATAAAAAGTCATAATTGTGAGATGTAATTATGAGATAAAAAGTCGAGATTATGAGATAAAAAGTCATAATTATGAGATACAAAGTCAAAATTGTGAGATAAAAAGTCAAAATTATGAGATAAAAAATCATAATTATGAGATAAAAAGTCAAAATTATGAGATAAAAAGTCGAGATTATGAGATAAAAAGTCGAGATTATGAGATAAAAAGTCATAATTATGAGATACAAAGTCAAAATTGTGAGATAAAAAGTCAAAATTATGAGATAAAAATCATAATTATGAGATAAAAAGTCAAAATTGTGAGATAAAAAGTCAAAATTGTGAGATAAAAAGTCATAATTATGAGATAAAAAGTCCTAATTATGAGATAAAAAGTCATAATTGTGAGATAAAAAGTCATAATTATGAGATAAAAAGTCATAATTATGAGATAAAAAGTCAAAATTGTGAGATAAAAAGTCCTAATTATGAGATAAAAAGTCAAAATTATGAGATAAAAAGTCAAAATTGTGAGATAAAAAGTAGAGATTATGAGATAAACAGTCCTAATTATGCGGTTGAAAAGTCATAATTGTGAGATATAAAGTCATAATTATGAGATAAAAAAATCTAAATTATTAGATAAAATGTCATAATTATGAGAGAAAAGTCATCATTATGAGATAAATGAGTGAGAACACCCAGGCGTTGAGGTGAGTTTACCTTTGCGGCGTCTTTGGAGAGCAGGGCGTCGTTGTTCATGACCCTCAGGCCGTGGAGCTCCTCTCTGTGCTTCAGGATTTCAGCTTCCAGAGCGTCCAACTGGCCCTGGAACGTCAGACTCTCCTCCTGAGAGTGAAGGCAGAAGGAAACGTCAACACGAGTCCACAAACGTGCTACGAAGGCACCTAAGGCAACCGCTACAGGAGGTCCAGAAGGTCCAAAATGCTTCATGGATCTTCTCCAACCTACTTCAATGCTCTCAATGTTCATGTGAGCTACCAAGATCTACCAGAACATCTGGTCTATCATGGATGGAGGTGTTCCCACACTGATATTACACAGGCTAAATGCCTGGTGTCCATATCTGTATGTCTACGGTGAACAAGTCTCCTTAAACCTTGAATAAATCTTTTGGAAAAATGTGCTCCAGCCTCAGGTTCTTCTACAAACCTGAAGGTGACCTTTGAGTTTCACATAGTTGCTCATGATGTTCTCGGCCTCCTTGCACTTGAACTGCGCCTTTTCCAGACTGTTCTCCAGTGCTCGCAGTTTCTGAACACACACGCACACACACACACACACACACACACACACACACACACACACACACACACACACACACACACACACACACACACACACACACACACACACACAGGGAGACAAAGCATTGTTACAGGAGGTTTTTTTTAAACCTGTGGAGACACTGACAAAGTCGAAATGATGAGATTTATGAGACAGATTGTGAGATTAAAAATCCAAATTGTGAGACAAAAAGTCATATTTATGAGATAAAAAGTTGAAATTATGAGATAAAAAGTCATATTTATGAGATAAAAAGTTGGAATTATGAGATAAAAAGTCATATTTATGAGATAAAAAGTTGAAATTATGAGATAAAAAGTCATAATTATGAGATAAAAAGTCGAAATTATGAGATAAAAAGTCGGAATTATGAGACAAAAAGTCATAAATACAAGATGAAAAGTCTAGATTGTGAGGTAAAAAATCATAATTATGAGATTAAAAAAAATCATAAGTGTGAGATAAAAAGTCTAGATTATGAGATAAAATGTTGAAATTATGAGATAAAAAGTCATAATTACGAGATTACAGCCATAATTATGAGATAAAAAGTCATAATTGTGAGATCAAAAGTCGAAATTATCTGATAAAAGTCTAGATTATGAGATAAAAAGTCATAATTATGAGATAAAATTTTGAAATTATGAGATAAAAAGTCATAATTACGAGATTACAGCCATAATTATGAGATAAAAAGTCCAGATTATGGGATAAAAAGTCTAAATAATGAGAAAACGTCCTAATTATGAGATAAAAAGTCAATTATGAGATTAAAAGTCCTAATTACGAGGTAAAAAGTCCAGGTTATGGGACTAAAAGTCATAACGATGGATTGATCCGTCAGCAGCAGGTTACCATGGCGTCCTCCTCCGCAGACTGAGGTCCGCCCCTGTGGTCGGACGGCGTCCTCCTCTCGTGTTCCGTCCTCAGCTCGTCCAGACGCCGCCCGAGCGTCAGTGTGCTGTGTCTGAGGGCGTTTAGCTGCTTCATCCTGGACAGAAGCTTCTGGTCCAGCGTGGTCCGAGCATCCTGAGGATCAGGAGAAGGTTTACAGCGTTAGTCAAGTCCTCACCTCTACTTCCTCTTCCTCTTCCTCTTCCTCTTCCTCTTCCTCTTCCTCTTCCTCTTCCTCTTCCTCTCACCTTTCCTGACATGTTGCGGAAGGCGTGCTTCTCCGAGCCTCTGTTGTGAAACGCCGCTCTGATGACGCGTTCATCGCCCTGTCAGAGACACACAAAGACTTATATTGAGTTATATATATATATATATATATATATATATATATATATATATATATATATATATATACAAAATATTATATAATATATATAGTATTTATATTTATGATATGTTGATAACTCACAGCTTGAGCTTCTGCCAGTTTCCTGTGCAGCCTCTTGTTGTCCTGCCTCAGATGATGAATGGACTCTCTGTTCTTCTTGATGCTGGACTGGGAGCTCTCGTAGTACGCAGTTCTGTCACCCTCTGGTGGACAAAATCAGCTATTACATCAACAACATCAACGGTCTTTGATTAATTTTATCTCACAATCTGGACTTTTTATCTGATAATGAGGGCTTTTTATCTCAGAATTAGGACTTTTTATCTCATAATTTCGGTTTTTAATCTCATAATTTCAATTTTTTATCTCACAATCTGGACTTTTTATCTCATAATTAGAACTATTTATCTCATAATTATGACTTATTATGACCTCTATATGTGTTTATAGAGGTTTAAGAAGACAGAGAGCAAACTTAAAGGACAATTTAAAGTGTATAAAATTCGGCGAAACCCTAGTATTTTGTTGTTCGGGGCAAATTATTGAATAAAATGCATCGAAATGGATAGAAAACGTCTTTATTTTACTTTGTTTGTGTTCGAAAAAAATTAGCAAAAACTTGCCAAACGCCATTTTACATTGTTCTAATGTAAAGTCTGATTCCTTCAATTCCTTAAATTTTATAAGAAAATTAAAATATCCAATTATTAGGACATTTCTTTCTTTTTTTTTTGACTGATTATGGGTTTATAGAGATTTATATGAGCCAGAGGAGAATTTACAGTGTTTACAATTTGGTTAAATGTTAAGTTATCACTGAAATTAACAGAGTTTATGCAATAAAACTCTCCTGGGAGTGATAATAGATCAAATTAGGACACAATTATTGTTTTATATTGTTCTATTTTACACAATTAGGACCATTTATGTGAATGTCTGCCTATATAACTTAAATTCATCATATGTTTGTATTTATAAATCATTGGAAATAAATAAATTTAAGATTAACTAAGTTAAATTGGGAAAAAAGTATAATTTAAGAGTGTTGTCATTCTTAAATTTGGTTGTTTTTGGGGGTGAAACTGGTTTATTTACATTTTTTATGCAACACAATGACTTAATTCTATCATCATCGTCATCATAGTAACACAATAATCACACAAACACAACAAAATGGAGGCTGAATGAAGAAGAAGAAGAACTTTCTCTCACCCAACAGTTGTATTTTCCGCTGCATCTCCATGATTTGCTCGTGCAGCGGGTTTTTAACGGCGTCCGCGCCGAAGGACATTCTTCTGTTGTTGTTGTTGTTGTTGTTGTCTTTGTTGTTGTGGATTCTTAGAGAAAATCTCCTCACATTTATCGAGAGTTCGCTCCACCGACGAACAACAAGCGCTGTGTTGTGTTGCCAATGGCAACCGGTAAACTTACCACTGTTAGACCAACCTGTGGAGACACTGACGTCATGAGATTAAGAGTCAAAAAACGAAATTAGGGGTTAAAACGTCGAAATTGGGAGATGAAAAAAATCGTAATTATGAGATTTTAAAAAAAGTCAAAATTATGAGATTAAAATGTCATCGTTATGAGATAAAACGTAGAAATTATGAGGGAAAAAAAGTCCAAAATGTGAACTAAAAAGTCCAAATTGTGGGATGAAAAAATCGTAATTATGAGATAAAGTAAAGTTGAAATTATGAGATAAAAAGTCCAAAATGGGAAAAAAATGACAACGACGTCATGAGAAAGTCATCATTATGAGATAAAACGTCGAAATTATGAGATTAAAAATCGAAATTACGAGATAAAAAAGTCGAAATTATGATATAAAAAAGTCGAAATTATGAGATAAAGTCGAAATTATGAGATAAAAAAGTCGAAATTATGAGATAAAAAAGTTGAAATTATGAGATAAGTCGAAATGATGAGATAAGAATTCGAAAATTATGAGATAAATCAAAATGATGAGATTAAAAATCGAAATTATGAGATAAAAATGTAGAAATTATGATATAAAAAAGTCGAAATGATGAGATAAGAAGTCATAATTATGAGATAAAAAGTCATACTTATAGGATAAAAACTCTTAGAATGATATGATAAAAAGTCAAAATTATGAGATAAAGTTGAAATTATGAGATCAAAAGTCATAATTGAGATAAAAAGTCAACAATATATATAATACATAATATATATATATATATATATATATAACTATAATAGTAATGATGAGGCATATTGTGAATTTCAAATGATTTTACATGAAACCTTTTCTTTTCTTTCAACACTGATATGGCAACACGTTATTTTATTAGTTTACAATCACTTTGGATGCAATGTAAAAAAAAAAAAAGAAAAAAAAAGAACTTTTACAAACGTTAAACGTTGCACATTAACAATAGATGTGTTTACAAAAAAAGAAAGAAAGAACATTGGAGGTGAAGATGAACCTCACATCATCAGTAATCTCTGGAGGCTTTAATAAAAACACCATTTCCTCTTTGCTTTGGTTAAAGTGATGATAATGTTTGGATGTAAACTGTTACTCAAAATAACAATTGCTATAGTTTTAGTGCAGTTTTCTTTTTTGTATATTTACATCATTTGCTGCCGAAGATTTAGTTTTTAAATCATGGCAAATACACAAAAGTCTGTGACTCGAGCTCTAAAATCATGCACATGTACGTGAGAGTTAATCTGTATCTACACAAACTGTGCAGCACAGGAAATGGCACACGCACACACACACACACACACACGCGCACACACACACACACACACACTTTGGTGACCTAATCCAGAGTTTTGGGCAGCTGCTCGTTGGACTTCTTGAGCAGAGTGAGCAGGTTCTGGGACATGAAGAACGGCCTCTCTGCAGATCCATCGTTGCGCTCGATGTCCTCCACTGTGACACGGACACAGAGTCAGGTCAGATAATAACACAGGAGAATGTTTACGTACTGTGTCTTTACACCTGTGGTTAAAGGAGGTCAACACACTGTCTTTCCTCACTCTCTTTGCCATTTCTGCATTAGTTTAAGCATCAGATTCATGATGTGTTTCAATGCACAGTGAGCAAGTGTGTGTGTGTGTATGTTCACGTCTGTTGTACAAACACGGAGCAAGACGACGGCCTCTTTAAAGTCAAGACTACGGCCTCTTTAAAGGCAAGATATCGGCCTCTTTCTGGCAAGACGACGGCCTCTTTAAAGGCAAGACTACGGCAAGACGACGGCCTCTTTAAAGGCAAGACTACGGTAAGACGACGGCCTCTTTAAAGGCAAGACGACGGCCTCTTTAAAGGCAAGACAATGGCCTCTTTAAAGGCAAGACCACAGCAAGACGATGGCAAAACGACGGCAAGACGACAGCCTCTTTAAAGGCAAGACAATGGCCTCTTTAAAGGCAAGACCACAGCAAGACGATGGCAAAACGACGGCAAGACGACAGCCTCTTTAAAGGCAAGATCACAGCAAGACGACGCCCTCTTCAAAGGTAAGACTACGGCAAGACGACGGCCACTTTAAAGGCAAGACGACGGCCTCTTTAAAGGCAAGATATCAGCCTCTTTCTGGAAAGACGACGGCCTCTTTAAAGGCAAGATATCGGCCTCTTTCTGGAAAGACGACGGCCTCTTTAAAGGCAAGACGACGGCCTCTTTAAAGGCAAGATATCAGCCTCTTTCTGGCAAGACGACAGCCTCTTTAAAGGCAAGACGACGGCCTCTTTAAAGGCAAGACCACAGCAAGACGATGGCAAAACGACGGCAAAACGACAGCCTCTTTAAAGGCAAGACAATGGCCTCTTTAAAGGCAAGACCACAGCAAGACGATGGCAAAACGACGGCAAGACGACAGCCTCTTTAAAGGCAAGATCACAGCAAGACGACGCCCTCTTCAAAGGCAAGACTACGGCAAGACGACGGCCACTTTAAAGGCAAGACGACGGCCTCTTTAAAGGCAAGATATCGGCCTCTTTCTGGAAAGACGACGGCCTCTTTAAAGGCAAGACGACGGCCTCTTTAAAGGCAAGATATCAGCCTCTTTCTGGAAAGACGACGGCCTCTTTAAAGGCAAGATATCGGCCTCTTTCTGGAAAGACGACGGCCTCTTTAAAGGCAAGACGACGGCCTCTTTAAAGGCAAGATATCAGCCTCTTTCTGGCAAGACGACAGCCTCTTTAAAGGCAAGACGACGGCCTCTTTAAAGGCAAGACCACAGCAAGACGATGGCAAAACGACGGCAAAACGACAGCCTCTTTAAAGGCAAGAGGATGGCAAAACGGCGGCAAGACGATGGCCTCTTTAAAGGCAAGACGACAGCCTCTTTAAAGGCAAGATCACAGCAAGACGACGCCCTCTTCAAAGGCAAGACTACGGCAAGACGACAGCCACTTTAAAGGCAAGACGACGGCCTCTTTAAAGGCAAGACAACGGCCTCTTTAAAGGCAAGACCACAGCAAGACGATGGCAAAACGACGGCAAGACCACGGCCTCTTTAAAGGCAAGACGACGGCCTCTTTAAAGTAAGACGACAGCCTCTTTAAAGGCAAGACTACGGCAAGATGACTGCTCTTTAAAGGCAAGACGACGGCCTCTTTCTGGCAAGATGACTGCATCTTTAAATGCAAGATATCGGCCTCTTTAAAGGCAAGACGATGACCTTTTTAAAGACAAGGCAACAGCCTCTTTAAGGACAAGACGACACCCTCTTTAAAGGCAAAACGGCAGCGTTTCAAAGGCAAGGCCCTCAGACAAAACTTTTATGAAGTGATTGTTCAGATTTGGTTTTTCCGTCAACTCGATGTCACTAATAGAGCTGTGGTGTGAACACATCATGATTTATATGGACCTTTAAGACTAAATCAGTCCTAAATAAAACTAAAAAACACTCACCTGCTCCCAAACCAAGCTTCTCGACACACACACACACACACACACACTCGATGATTATAATACAATCACCTTTAATCGAGATTCACAGCCAATAAATATGGAATGTCATCAGTATAATTTCAGTGGAAAAACAAGGTGACAAACGGGGAGAGAGAGAGAGAGAGAGAGAGAGAGAGGTACAAAAAGCATCCAGAGACTTAAGATGTTAGTTTTAGAGCATTCACAAGGTCATGTCAACATCATGCAGCACTTTAGAGAAAGAGACAGAGAGAGAGAGAGAGAGGCAGGTAGTTATGGTGAGTAAACAGCGAGGACGAGCCGAGTGGGTTCCACGGAGGCCGCGGTGGTCGCGCCACGTACGCCGGTCTGAAATACCAAGGCAAGTCGGTGGCGAGGATCTCTTACAAAGACTACAGCCCCCCAAAAAATACATCAAAGGCATACACTGCTGTGTATATATATATATATATATACACACATATATATATATATACACACATATATATATATATACACATTATACACAAGTTCCAAAGAGGGAGAGAGGGTGGGGGGAGGTAAAGACCCAGTATATCAAAGACGTCTGTAAGGTTTTGGCATCAGCTGGTATTATTATTGTTATTGTTGTAAACAGTGAAAAGAGATTGACCATCAGTGTGTGTGTGTGTGTGTGTGTTTTATCTCATAATTTCAACTTTTTTATCTCATAATTGTGACATTTTATCTCACAATTTGGACTTTTTATCTCATAATTTGGACTTTTTATCTCATAATTGTGACTTTTTATCGCATAATCTCGACTTTTTATCTCACAATTTGGACTTTTAATCTCATAATTATGACTTTATCTCACAATCTGTCTCACAAATCTCATAATTTCGACTTTTAAATCTCACAATTATGACTTTTTTTATCTCATAACGTCAGTGTCTCCACAGGTTTTAAAAAAACCCTCCTGTAACAATGCTTTGTGTGTGTGCGTGTGTGTGTGTGTGTGTGTGTGTGTGTGTGTGTTACAGAGGACAAACATCAGTGACAGTAAACTCAGGCACAGGTTTCAGCACACGCTCACAACAAACGTTTCTACACAGTCGTCGACACCAACACTGTTCTAAAACCAACACGACCACAGTCAAGCTACAGAAATGCACTGGGCTTCTTCTTCTTCTTCTTCTTCTTCGTCTTCTTCTTTTTGTTGACCTGCTTCAACCATCGCCGCCTTCTCCAAACTCGTCGTACGAAAACATGAGAGTCGTAACCTGTACAGTTCTTTAGGACAGTGTTTCCCGACCCTGGTCCACAGGGAACACTGCCGTGCCATGTTTTACGTGTTGCCCTGCTCTAAAAACACCTGATACAAATTAAATCGTCAGCTCATCATCAAGCTCAATTTTCAACTTTTGTCAATTTTTTTTCTTTAAATGTTATATTTCAACTTTTGTCATTCTTTTTTTTTTTTTTATTTAAATTTTCAAAGTTTGTCTTAAAAAAAAGAAAATTAATATTTTTTTTTTTAAACTGTAATGTTTCAACTTTTGTATTAAAAAAAAAATATATTTTCATCTGAATCTTTTTTTTTTTTTTTGGAGCAGGGCAACATCTAAAACATGGCATCGTTCCCTGAGGATCAGGGTTGGGAAACACTGCTTTAGGAGGTTCACAAAGCCTCACTTCTTCTTCTTTTATCTACTCCTTTGGTGTTTCCTCCTTCTTCTCCTCCTCCTCCTTCTTCTCTTCTTCCTCCTTCATCTCCTTCTTCTCCTCGTCGTCTTTCTTCTCGTCCTCCTCTGCCCGATCGGCCGTCACCTCCTCGCTCTTCTCTTCTTTCGCCTCTTCTTCGGCGTCCGTCTTGGACTGCAGAGGCTCCGCCTCCTCCTCCTCCTCCGCCTCCTCCTCCTTGTTGTCCTGCTTCAGCGTCGGCTGCTCCTTCAGTTGGATCTCCCCGTCCTTCTGCTGCTGCAGAGGCGCCTCCTCCTCCGGCTTCACGGCTCCTTCCTCCAGCTCGGCGCCGTCGTGGTCTTCGTCGAGCCTCTTCGTCTTGGAGAGGATCTCGTGGAGCTCGGGCGACATGAAGTACGGCCGGTCGGACGAGCCGTCGTTCCTCTCCAAGTCCTCGCCTTCTCGGGCGTGTGGTGCGTTAGATGTTTAAGGGGGGGGGGGTTAATGGAAATTAAAAAGGGGTGGAAAATGAAAAAGTCAAAGGGGGGAATTAAAAGGGAAACAGACAAAGAGAAGAGTCAGAAAACAGCAGGAAGTGGAAGAAGAAGATCCCAGAAGACGACGACGACGACAGAGTGGAACGTTACTCACAGAAGCAGAGGAAGAGCGTGTCCACACACATGGCGTAAACGCTGAAGAAGCCGTGGGCGATGAGGTACGAGCCCACGACCACCGTCTGCGAGACAAAAAAAAACGCACACACACACACACACACGTCAGCGACGCTTTGGCTCGGAAATCACGTTGACGACAAAACGTGAACTCACCATTATTGGCACCCAGTAGTAGTTGAGAGACGGAGCGGCGTCCTCCACCGCTTTGATTCTTCCAGAGAAGAAGAAGAAGGAGAAGATTCCTGCACAAGAGACAACACAGAGGACAACTCTCTCTCTTTCTAACCACTCGTTTAAGAAAATAATAAAAAAACAAACCCAGAGTCAAAACAAACTCTTACCAACGATGCCGACGATCAGCAGTTTCCCCAGAAACAGGAGGAAGTCGGTGACTTTGTCTAAAACAGCCACTCTGAGCGAAACAAGGGCAGGACAAGAGGTTAGTGAGTGCTGCAGATTATCGGATGAGATTATATTTGTTAATTTAACTGAACATAAACATTGGATTTCGAATGAAATTGTGCAGAAAGAAGAAATAACGTCATAACTATCTAACTTCTTTAAAGATATCTGTTCCTCTTTTTCAAATAGCTTCTTATGAGCCTTGAACGTCTGCAGGATATCGTAAGAAATTAAGATTTTCGGTTTGATTGAGTAGAGTGTAGAGTATAAATATATATACAGTATGTATATATATAAAAATATATATTTATATTTACAGTTTATATATATTTATTTCTATAAATAAATATATATATACATATATATATATAGATACACATATATATATATTTACTGTTACAATTTACACATTTTAAATTAAAACTTAATTACAGCAGTGTAGAGTATAATTACAAATATGTATATATATATACATATTTACAGTTTATATATATTTATATATAAATATACAGTTTATTGTTTCTATAAATAATATATATTTTTATATATACACATATATATATTTATTTACTGTTACTATTTTCTCATTTTAAATGTTAACTTAATTTATTGATTTATTTCTATTAAAATATATTATATTAAAAATACAGTACCACGTGGAAAATATATATATTACAGCAGTGTAGAGTATAAATATATATATACACACATATATACACATATACATATATACACATATACACATATACACATATACACATATATATATGCATATATACAAATATACACATGTATACATATATACACCTATACATATATACACATATACACATATATACATATATACACACATATATATATATTTTTTTTTTTAAGAAGTAAAAAAGGATTAAATATAATCATAGGATGAACTCCCCACCTGACAATGTTCCTCATGAGAAGGAAAAAAGCGTCTCGGGCCGACGGGCAGAAACTCTTTCCATAGATGGCGATCTACGACAAACACAAACAAACAAACAAACAAACAAACGTGTTTTAAAATGTGCGCTCAGAGGCTACGACGCGTGCCGCGCTGTCGTCTCCAGCTACAGGAACTCTCACCATGATGTAGGCGTTCCTGTTGAGGAACTTGATGCACTTCTCCAGACACCAGAAGCAGCACTTCATGCAGCTGAGCGTGAATTTAGCACATTTGTTCTGAGCACCTGTGAGACAACGGAGCAACCGTCACAATCAACGCATCTGTGTCTGTAACATAACCGCGCGGACTCACAGACATCCGTTATTATCTGACCTTTCAACTTGTGGTCCAGATACTCCAGGACGACCCTGATGACCTGGACCACAGACAGGATCAGGGAGCCAAAGGCCAGGGAGCCTGTGTGGTACCTGTTGCAAGGAGGAGGAAGCAGTATGTTACTATCCAAACCAGCAGGTGGCAGTAGTCTGCATTTGTAGACCTCGTGGAGTTTCAGCTAAAGCTAGGTTTATAGTCGCCGTAGTGTGCCGGGGCGCGCGGCAAAAATGGCGTCATATCCTGTGTCAAACCGGGTGCGTGAAACATCGAGATACGGACAGCAATTTTTGAGACCATATCTAAACGATATGCGGACGTTTTATCCGGCAGCATACGTTGACTTCCTGCTTATTCTATTATTAATATATTATATTAATATTAATAATATTTTGGTTGTACGCCCCCTGCCGCGCGCCATCTGCGGAGCACCGCACAACAGTGTCACCCATCCCACCATCCCCCAATTGGGGTACCCCTGAGACATACTTCGTAAAGAATTTGTCAACAAGGTCGCGTGAAAAGCGAAACTTTTGAGAATATATTGATCCTGGGTATCAAATTAAACAGCAGAATCTGGGCTACAAGGCTGTATAAACCTATTTTAAATGTGACTAAACACATCTCAAATAACAACTAAATTACATATCAAACTTCGTAAACTACGCAACCGCTGCGTCAACCCACTTTGTCCAAAACACACTCCATACGGCTTAACTGAACGATGAGTTCTGCTGCTTCTCATTGGCTAACAAAGCTGTCAATCAACATTTTGATTCTTTTTTTTTTTTAAATCTGTCTTCTAACCTGAGGGCGCGTCCCAGCGAGGCGAAGATGGGAAAGGCGGGAATGTCGTCGGGCTTCTTGAAGGCCCAGTAATACGAGGCGAAGGCCCCCGACAGAGTCACCTGACCCAGCGCCGTCACAAAGTTGGCGCACCAGAAGAACAGGAAGACGTTGTAGAACTGGAACAGGATGAGGTACTTGTGGTAGAGGGTCTCGCCGCCGTAGAAGGCGAACAGACAATCTGCGTCTGGACACTGAGCGGAGACGTTGGAGGTGTTGAACGTCTGCGGGAAAAAAATTGGGTTATTGAAGCGATTTTTATAGAGCAAATGAAAAGAAAGCTGTGACGATACCGAGGTTAGCAGAAGCATCATAGTTTCCTTCTAAAAGGTAACAAACTACATGGTGTGAAACTGCCGTGACTTTGTTTTCTGCGCGACACGAACACACAAACTCGCGACACGTAAAGCGGTTCTTTTTCAGTGTAACTGAATCTTTAGAATCGGTTCATTTGAAAGATTTGCTCACACACCAGACTCCTCTGTTATTATAAATATTGCGATTTTGGCGATTTCCTTTGCTAAATGTCAGAGATAAGCGCAAGTTTTCAGGATTTTAAAGTCTTTTGAAATGAGCTACAGTTCGGCATTTTTCGGCTTGATTCTTGCGTCGAACGTCTAGCTCGTGCCTCGTCCAGCGACGGTGTCGCATTTTTAGTAGCGGTTCAGCTCGCCATTAGTGACCTGAGCGGCATCAACGTTTAACGCATGGCGCATTTCCATGACGACTCACTGGAAAAAGACACGCGTAACGTCATGTTTACGTGCCGCGGGACCGGAGTCCAGAGGCAACGTTTACCAGTTAGCTCAGTCAGCTGCGTTAGCTCCTTTAGCTGCGTTAGCGCGCCTACAATCGAACTGGAGCGTTCTGTTTATTAAAGGAAAAGAGCAGCTCTACAAATAGCCAGCGTACCTGTGTACTGCGTATGTGCGCCTCTGTTTTTAAAGTTTAGCGTTACTTTAGAGACTCATTTTAACAAGCGGGAGTCATGCGTTAATGTGCGATAACGCGTTAACTTTCCCGGCACTACATATAAAAAAAGTTGGGAAAATGTCCACAGACGTCTTCAAAGATTCCATTTTCATGTGATATTTACAGACGTACCTTCGGGTCGCAGGTGTCTCGCGAGAACTCGCACTCAGAGTTGTTGAACACTTTGTAAATCTGCTCGTTGGAGGTCGACAAGAAACTGATTAGCGCTGTTAAGGCGACAACAAGGAGAGGACAATCAACAACAACAATAACAACAACAACACACTATTGACATCGAGTTCACCCGCTGCAGCAACAGTGACATATAACTGTTATATTATATCATCATCATCATCGTATTGAAAAGTGAAAGGATACACGGCAGTGACGGCCCAGTACGCGATCACCACGGCGAGGAGGGTGAAGGTCAGCAGAGGGTAAAACAGAGATGACATCACATGTCCAACAGCTCTGGAGACAAAGAAAAGGATTACTCTTATCATTAGCATGCATATATATATACAGAATAATTCAATAATAAATGTGTTTATATTATTATACAGCTGCTTTGATGACATCAGCGAGCAGTGTGGGATCATGGGAACTGTTTTATTGCCTTGTTTGGTTCGCCCCCATGTGTTTGAGAGAGCAGTCGCGATTCATCGGTAACTATTAAACGAAATAACGCAACATACACTAACTCAAAATTAAAATTTTGAGGAAAAAAATGTTCTATTTTAAAATATTCTTTTGAGTAATTTGCTTATTTTTGAAGGAGAAGCACTTTTTTTTAAAGAATATAACACATTTAGAGAAAGAAATTAAAATTTTGATTTAAAAAATACACATTTTGAGAAAGAAAAATTAAGATTTTGAGAAAAAAATTAAGATTTTGAGAAAAAAATTAAGATTTTGAGAAAAAAATTACATTTTGAGAGAAAAAAAATTATGATTTTGAGAAAAAATTTAAATTTCAAATAAATTGCAATGATGTTAGCACAGTTGAAAACAGTTTTATTTTCAATAAAAATCATTATTTCTAATCTTGTCAATGTCTTGACTATATTTTCTAATAATTTAAATATAGTTATTTTTTCCTTAAATGTCATTTGATAGTGCGACGTAAGCATGGTTAGACAGGTTAGACTATTTTTGAACATTAAAAATAGGCAGATGTTTCATTTGACCTGACCTGCTGGCCTCTTTGATGAGCGCAATTGCAATCAAGATCCTCTTCCTGAGGAAGATGAGCAGCAGAATGATGACGAACTCCACAATAGCCAGGATGATCACTGGAAAATAGCGAACGAAACGGATTAACAAAAAGTTTGTTTTTTATGGTTTTACGGTCATGTTAAAAGCAGTGTTTGTGCTTTACTGAAGGCGAGCCACGTCTGTCTGATCTGCAGGTAAACGGCAAAGTCCGTCTGCAGACCCAGGTCACGGATGGTGACGTCGGCGCCGGGTTCTCCCTTCAAACTGGCAAACTCCATGTAACAGTGGAAGATGCCTGGAAAAAGGGTTCATTATAATCATTTTTATTGTTATTATTATGTTAAATCATCATTTCAAGAAGCACTTACCATATCCAATGACAAGAATGACCAAAACAATCATGATCCACACCATTATACCGGCCAGGAATCGCAGCAGGACGATGAAAATCAAGCTGACGACCATGGCGATCACCAGACCACTGAGAGCGGACACATGCACGTGTTTATGAAAGCACTGTCTAATGGTTCTTTTTCTGTGCAACCAGCATTAAAAAACAATAAAGGGATGGATAAATAATAAAGACTCACAGTAATATCCAATGCCAAGACTGAGTGTAGTCTTCGAAGATTCGCATTGCCACCTGCCGAGCTTCGACGACCATATTTGACTTCCTGTGGGAAAAGGAAAGTGTTTAACGCAAACATCGTTTCCAGAAATCAGACTGAACACTGAACATGATTATTGTGTGCAGCACGACTGTATTTAATAAGAACACATTGAAAAAATACAAATATTTTAATTCTAACATGCATTTTTCTCCTCCCTGAGCTACATGTATGTCGTCCAATAAGTCAAGATTTAGTATGTCGTCCAAAAAGTTGAAGAAATGTCAAAATTTTGTATGTCGTCCAAAAAGTTGAAAAAAAACATCCAAATTTTTTTTTAATGCTGTATAAAAAGTTGAAAAAATTTCAAAATTTAGTATGTCGTCCAAAAAGTTGAAAAGATGTCAAAATTTAGTATGTCGTCAAAAAGGTTGAAACAATTTCTAAATTTAGTATGTCGTCCAAAAAGTTGAGAAAAATTCCAAATGTAGTATGTCGTCCAAAAAGTTAAAAAAAATTCAAAATTTAGTATGTCGTCCAAAAAGTTGAAAAAATGTCAAAATTTAGTATGTCGTCCAAAAAGTTAAAAAAAATTCAAAATTTAGTATGTCGTCCAAAAAGTTGAAGAAATGTCAAAATTTTGTATGTCGTCCAAAAAGTTGAAAAAAAAAACATCCAAAATTTTTTTTAATGCTGTATAAAAAGTTGAAAAAATTTCAAAATTTAGTATGTTGTCCAAAAATTCAAAAAATTTCAAAATTTAGTATGTCGTCCAAAAAGTTGAAAAAATATCGACCAAAAAGTTGAAAAAATTTCTAAATTTTGTATTTCGTTCAAAAAGTTGAAAACGTTTTAAAATTTTGTATGTCTTCCACAAAGTTGAAAAAAATTCTAAATGTATTTCGTTCAAAAAGTTGAAAAAATGTCAACATTTTGTACGTCTTCCACAAAGTTGAACGTCCAAACAGATTTCCCCGGAGCACGTGTGTGACAACATAATGCTGTAACGATGACTCACTTGGATGCTTCCAGCACATCAGACGCATTGATATTGACGCCCTCGCCAGAATCGAACGTGGTCTCGTTGCCCACCACCACCACTCCGCCTTTCAGCGTCCCCAGGGCGGGAAGGCAGCGGCGCGTGACTGTGGAGGAAGGAGATGACCGTCAGTGTGCGCGTGCGCGTACGTGCGTGGTTCTGTTTTGGCTTCACCTCCACTGGAAACTTGTCACGTGGGCGAATCCCAGAACAAGATTCACACTTACAGGCTTTGCTTGGCATCAGCAGGGCTGGACACAGGCCATCCCTCAGAAGCTCGGGGGGACTCTGAGGTGTTGTAGAACAGCCGTGAATATAGTTTCCAAACGACATTTATGTGAATCATAATAATTATTATTATTACCTTTGCAGCAAAGTCCACTCCGTCCTTGCAGAATTGCTGGTAGTAATCGCGGTCTTCTCTGCCGCCTAACTTGGCTTTCACCAGGGTAAGATGCCGGTCTGGGCAGGTTTCCACACATAACTGGACACAAATAACAACAGTTAACGCTGTTGGATCGAAGACGACAGTGGCAGCGTTCATTAAAAATAAATAAAAACAGCTTCCGACCTGTGTGGTGGGACACTGGAACTCCAGCAGCACCAGAGGACTGGCACATTTCAGTATGTTGAAGTAAAACAGAAGAGGCTTCTTCCTGTCGTTGAAGATCGAGTGAGAAAAATACGCTGTTACTCCCAAGTCCCAAATACAATTACACATCTCATGTGACGAGGTAAGCTACACCCAAACAGGCTCAGGTTTGCAGCGATCACTGCACCAACATCGTGAGGTCACCGGACTCACTCGAGAGGCGTCCCAGCTTGTCCGCAGAACTGGCCCCTGCTGTCTGTGGGGTAGATGACCTTCCTGGGGTCACCCTGAGACCAAGCTGTGTGTGGACACATGTGGTCATTAAAATACAGGTAACAAAAACAATATATTCTTGCTATATTATTAAAGTAAATAAACTGGCATGTTTGATTTATGCCAATAAACCCCACTCATTGTTTGGGGAAATTAAAAAAAATTTCCATATTTAGTATGTCGTCCAAAAAGTTGAAAAAAGTCAAAATGTAGTATGTCGTCCAAAAATGTCAAAATGTAGTATGTTATTCAAAAAGTTGAAAAAATGTCAAAATGTAGTATGTAGTCCAAAAAGTAGAAACAATTAAACAATTTAGTGTTGTCCAAAAATGTCAAAATGAAGTATGTAGTCCAAAAAGTAGAAACAATTTCACAATTTAGTGTTGTCCAAAAATGTCAAAATTTAGTATGTCGTCCAAAAATGTCAAAATGTAGTATGTAGTCCAAAAAGTTGAAAAAAATTCATAATTTTGTGTCGTCCAAAAATGTCCAAATTTTGTATGTGGTCCAAAAAGTTGAAAAACTGTCCAAATGTAGTATGTAGTCCAAAAAGTATAAACAATTTCACAATTTAGTGTCATCCAAAAATGTCAAAATGTAGTGTCATCCAAAAATGTCCAAATTTAGTATATCATCCAAAAAGTTGAAAAAATTTCCAAATTTTGTGTTGTCCAAAAATTTCTTAAATTTTTATGTGGTCCAAAAAGTTGGAAAAACTGTCAAAATGTACTATGTAGTCCAAAAAGTTGAAAAATTTCAAAATATAGTGTCGTCCAAAAATGTCAAAGTTTAGTATTTCGTCTACAAAGTTGAAAAAATTTCAAAATTGAGTATGTCGTCCAAAAATGTCAAAATGTCCAAATTTAGTATATCATCCAAAAATTTTATAAATTTAGTATGTCGTCCAAAAAATGGCACAATTTAGTATTTCATCCACAAAGTTAAAAAAAAATTCAACATTTAGTATGTTCTCTTACCGAGGATTCCCACGGCAAAGTATCCCAACAGGGCCACGATGAAGAGGATACAGCAGAGAACATCTGTGCAGCCCCTGAACACAGGAGACCAAGCACAACTTTATTACCAATCTTACACTAGGAGAAGACGTGATGACGACGACGAGTGATTAAACAGATCTCTCTCACCTGTTGTGAATTGGGCCCTTGAAGTTTGGATCAAACTTCCTGGAATCTCCTGAGAATTAAAAAAAAACAGCTATTATTATTCCAGCATAACACCACACACATTCCAGTTTAAACAGTGTTAATAAATAAAACAGATCAGCTACCAACATTTGAGAACCACGGGATTAGACCAAAATAATCCCTATTAGGTTTAACTCCTCATCTCAAAACACCATGATCAACATTGTCCACACTTTCTGAAAATGCCCTCGTTTTAACATCTACAGTAACTCCTCAGTCACTGCGATCGTACCAAAGGTGTCCCAAAGGTGTGATTTAGAAGCCTGAACTTGACTCTTTATGGCGGCGTTCTCTCATGTCGTCGTGGACTCGCAGTGATGATCTCACCACAGACAGGACCACGGTGGTTTCTGAGGTGTTTCCATGGCGGCTCGCGATGTCCACGGGGAGCTAGGGAGCTCGGTTGCTAGGCGGAACAGTGAGGAAGAAGAAGAATCCCTTTTGTTCTGGAGTCTGTCTTCTCTGTGTCAACACAGTTTATGTCTCTTTGTACAAAACCAAGAAACAATGACTTACTTTGCTGTGTGTGTGTGTGTGTGGATTTTGATGAAAAACTTAGATTGTACAGTTGGATGCAGATCCAGACTATAGCTCAGAGAGCGTCTCATAATCATGTGTGTGGAAATAAAACGGAATTCACTTACTCACAGTTGTAATTACATAGAAGAAAATTAGGCGGCGCAAGCTAATAAATTTCATAAGTCTGTAATGAGATTTGGCGTCGAGTCACATGACGTACGTCCACGCACCGAAGCCAAACAACACCAGGACACGTCTGTGTGGTTCTTTTATCAAAAGTTGAAACATTTTAAAATTTAGTATGTTTTCCAAAAAGTTGAAAAAATTCAAAATTTTGTATATCGTCCAAAAATGTCAAAATGTAGTATATCATCCAAAAAAATGTCAAAATTTAGTATGTCATCCAAAAAGTAAAAAAAAATCTAAATTTAGTATGTCATCCAAAAAAAATTCTAAATTTAGTATGTCGTCCAAAAAGTTAAAAAAAATTCAAAATTTGGTATGTCATCCAAAAAAATGTCAAAATTTAGTATGTCATCCAAAAAGTAAAAAAAATTCAAAATTTAGTATGTCATCCAAAAAAATGTCTAAATTTAGTATGTCGTCCAAAAAATGTCTAAATTTAGTATGTCGTCCAAAAAGTTTAAAAAAAATTCAAAATTTAGTATGTCATCCAAAAAATGTCTAAATTTAGTATGTCATCCAAAAAGTTGTTGTGTGGAAATGACACTGAATTCACTTACTCACAGTTGTAACTACATAGAAGCTAATAAACATCAATACATGGAAAAAAGACATCCTGAAGACAACAGAGGACATTTTCAGAAAGTGAGGACATTTTTAAGAAGTGCTTTCTGAAACAGTCCACACTTTCTGAAAATGTCCTCATTTGTCCTCACGTCCTGTTGTCGCTGCCTGGCGCTCACACGTTTACATTATCCACACTCTGCTTCTGCCCACGCAGCTTCTAAAAAAGGTGTCATACTGCACTGACTCCACAGATCCACGTTGCCGTACCTTGTCGATAGCTTTTTGTCATCCTTGTTGTTATTTTCCTCTCAGAGTTCTTGTCATGGAGGCTTTTAAATATCCCTCTCTCTCTCTGTGTGTGTATATATATAACAGCTGTGGTGTCTTTGAGTCGACTTCCTGTAATAAACTCCTCGACTAACTCTTAACTTCCTTCTTTTAAAGGCTCCGTCAGTGCTCTCTCTCTCTCTCTCTCTATCAGGGGAATAGCAGCAGCAACAACGCCGTCGACGGGGGAGTTCGACGCAACAAAAGTACCAAACATCAGCTGTGATTATACTATAACTGTATATAACATATATATATATAACTTTTAAACTATCTTTGATGCATGGATCATGTGTGGCATCAACTCTGCACCCCCCCCCCCATCACCCTCACCCTCGCCCTCACCCTCCATTTCCTTGCTTCCGCTGCTTCGCAGTTTTGCAAATGCACGCAGAGGCAGCTGCAGCTGTGAGGTCACGTGATGGAAACAAACGGCGTCATCTCATCGTCAAACCACCACCAAACACTTTGAACATGGCATCACAACCATCTCTTTACAGGGTGGAGACGATAAGACGCAGAGTTACCCATGTTTAAAGAACACACGGGTATAAAAAAAAGAGGGCAAACGTGGTGGAACCTCTCTTTAAGGACTGCGCAAACCCCGATGTTTGTGACCTGGACGTTAATGTAGTGGTTGGACGTTAAGGTGCTGGTTAAGGCTAAAGTAAGATAGCCTCACCGTGTAGACAGAAGTACAAATGTGTGTGTGTTTGTGTGTGTTTCAAAGGAAGTGATGACGTCACGACTGATGCGATCCACTAATGGGCCCAGAGGGGTTATCAAAATGAGCCCATCCCTGACCACCTTAATGGGTTAGTGGCCACTTTGTGCATGTGTGTGTGTGTGTGCGCTTGTATTTGTTACCTCTCTGGGACTTCATAAACACTGACCCTGTCAGGACCAGTCGTCCTCATGGAGAGTCAAACCTGGTCCTAATGAAGGAGGAGACCTCACCGCTAACAAACCCAGTCACTAAGTTCAGGGCTAGGATTTTAAATTGTGGTATGGGTTAAAGGTCAGAGATGTGGTTTTTGTTTAGCTTTTTGGCTAACATCATTGCACAAGGGGTTTTCTAATCATCCAATAGCCTTGTAATGCGATTAGCAAACACAATGTACCATTAGAACACTGGAAATGGGCCTCTATACACCTATGTACATATTCCATTAAAAACACAGACGTTTGCAGCTAGAATAGTCGTTTACCCCATTAACAATGTATAGAGTGTATACATTGTATACATATTCTGATGTGAAAAGTGGTTTTCCTTCAAAAATATGGTCATAAAAAAAAATTTCTCAATTTTTTTTCCCTTAAAATTTCCAAAAAGAAATATTTCAAATTTCTATTTTTTTCTCAAAATGTCATCATTAAATTTTTTTCTCAATTTTTTTATTTTTTTTTTCTTCAAATTTCAAAATTTTATTTCTTTTTTCTTCAAATTTCAAAAAAAAAAAAAAAATTCTAAATGTTTTAATTTATTTCTCAAAATGTGTTATTCGTTGAAAAAACGCCATTAGCAAACACAATGTACCATTAGAACCCTGGAAATGGGCCTCTATACACCTATGTACATATTCCATTAAAAACACAGACGTTTGCAGCTAGAATAGTCGTTTACCACATCAACAATGTATAGAGTGTATTTATGGTTCATTTAATGTTATATTCATTGAAAAAAAAGTGCTTTTTCTTCAAAAAATAAGGACATTTCTAAGTGAGCGCTAGCGTAGAGAGGAAAACAACTCCCGACAGTCATTGCCGGGATCAAACGGCAACAGAGTGTCTCATATTCCCACACAGTTTTAAATGACAACGTGCTCATTGTGCGTGTGGTAATGCATCTGAGCGTTAGCCAGCTTTATATCGACTGGGAGTCTGCTGAGTCTGCAGCAGACAAGGCAGAGCACAGACGAGACGGTGCAGGCTGCAGCCTGTTCGTCCGTCTGTCTGCATGTACGCACGTCAGCCTGGAGGACAGGAGGGAAACTTCAAAATAAGACACAGCTCAGTAAAAAAAACTGCTTTTTGACCTTTTAGCCTTCACGGGGGTGGCAAGGGGGGAAGGGGGAGTCCACAGAGCTGCTGACACGGTAGCAGGAAAAGCAAAAAGGGGAATGATGGGATCTCTGTTTGGATTAAACTGAAGTAAAGAGGATGCAAGAGGGCGTGGACTCTTGGGGAAAGGGAGCGCCGTGCGTTGTGAAAGACGTAAATCGACCAAGCCAGACAGAATTAATGCTGTATTTGCATGCCGATTATGAAATACCAGGCCAAACCGTATGGTTTTTGCGACTTCATGACTAAGCAGACAGCACTTGCATGGACCAGAGGTTAAGGAAACCACAGTGTGGGCTGATGGGGGGAAAATGCATGTGTGACACCCATGGTAATCAGCAGTGAGTCATGTGTGTGTGTGTGTGTGGTTGGGACAATAACAGCTAGCTAACATGTGTCAGTACAGTCATGTTCTTCTGTTTTTATGCCACCACTGATATCATACGCTCTTTTAACACTTTAGCACAGTGGTTTCTCCCCAACCCCGGTCCTCAGGGAGCACTGCCCCGCCATGTTTTAGATGTTGCCCTGCTCCAAAAACACCCGAGTCAAATAAATGGTTAAGCTCATTAAGCTTTATTTAAAAAAAAAAATACTTTAAAGTTTCAACTTTTGTTAAAAAAATCTTGAATTTTGTTTCAACTTTTGTGTTTTTTTTAGTTATATTTCAACTTTTTTTTTAAAAATGTAAAAAATGTAATGTTTCAACTTTTGTCAATTTATTCATTTTTTAAAATTAATGTTTCAACTTTTTTCTTTTAATATAACTCTTCAACGTTTGTAGTTTTTTTAAATGTAATGTTGCAACGTTTGTCTTGTTTCTCAAAAAATTTAATGTTACAACTTTTGTTTAAAAAAAATCTAAAATTTTGTTTCAACTTTTGCCTTTTTTTAAAGTTATATTTCAACTTTTGTCGTTATTTTCCCCAAAAAGATTAAATGATTCAACTTTTGTTTAAAAAAATCTAAAATTTGGTTTAAACTTGTGTCTTTTTTAAAGTTGTATTTCAACTTTTGTCTTTTTATAAAAGTTTTATATTTCCACGGTTGTCTTTTTTCAAAAAATGTAATATTTCAACTTTGTTTAAGAAAAATCAAAAATTTTGTTTCAACTTTTGCACCTTTTTAAAAAAGTTATATTTCAACATTTTTTTTTATTTCAACTTTTGTAAAAAAAAAAAAAAAAATGTAACGTTTCAACTTTTGTCTTTATTTTAAAGTTATATTTCAACGTGTGTGAGTTTTTTTTTTCTTCAAAAAATGTAATGTTTCAACTTTTGTTATTTTTATTTTTATTTTTTTAATGTAACGTTTCATCTGAATCATGTGTTTTTGGAGCAGGGCAACATCCAAAACATGGCAGGGCAGTGTTCCCTGAGGACCAGGGATGGCGAAACACTGCTTTAGCACAACACCCAGGTATAAAGACAACAATTTATAGGGTATTTAGGGTCAGATTGTAGTAGATTTACCAACATCTGAAGCATCTGAAGCATTCACTTGTTATTATTGTTATCCTCATATTCTATTCATATCTGCTGTTTTATTGATTAATGAGGATGTGACCGATGCTGTTAAAGTGGAGACGAGTCGCTTCCATTAGAAACAGCACAGTTCGTTCAGTGATAAAAGGTAAAATAAAAAACAAAAAAACATGATTAAAGGCTCATTTAAAAACGAGCTTGTGGGTGTGGCCTGCCGTGGGAAAAACAAGCTCGCGCTGGTGGATGTTGTGGAGGAACCATGAGGTCCACACCCATTCATCCACTGCAGTCATTGTTTCCACGTCTTCTCCAGTCAACAACGGTGGAGAAGAAGGAAAAAAGAGGGGGAAAAAAAACAACAAGTCAAAGACCGAGGAGACGTCGCTCTTACCGTATTTGCTGTCCGGTTTTTTCTCGTCGTTCTCCATTTTTCTTTCCCGCTGCTGCTCAGACCTCAGACTTCAGACAGTTACCATGGAAATGTCGCGAGGACGGAAAAGACATCAGTTACACTCTGACCACGAGAGTGAGAGAGAGAGAGAGAGTGTGTGTGTGTGTGTGTGTGTGTGAGCGACGCATTCCTGGATAACGGAGAGAACAGAGAGCCAATCAGAGAGCAGAGCCTGATGACTGACAGCTGCGGCAGCCAATCCTCGCGCGCCTCACTTGTGACAAAAGCTTCTTCTTCTTCTTCTGTTCTTTTGGACTCGCTGCTTTGGCTTTAATGGAATGTGTTGAGTGTGTGTGTGTGTGTGTGACTGATGAATACGGTGGCCCTGAGGTGAAAAACACAAATGCAAATCAAAAAACACATACAAGACATACAATAACGAAACGACAGTATATTGTGGGTAGAAATTCTACATTAAAAATTCATATTTGGGCCTCCAAGTGACATATTTGACTTTCTTTGAGCTTCTGTAAAAATATTTTGGTAAATAATTTCTAGCTATGGATGGTATATCTCACTTCTACACATATGTGACTACACTCACACTCAGTGTCACACATTATTACTGTACCAATGTGGACAAATTCAACATTAAATATGCATGTTTGTGCCTCCAAGTGGCATATTTGACTATATTTGAGCTACTGTAAAAATATTTTGGTAAATAATTCCTGGTTATGGATGGTATATTTCATTTCTACACATGTACGACTACACACACAATCAATATCAAACATTTTTACTTTACCAATATGGAGAAATTCAACATTAAATATCCATATTTGGGCCTCCTAGTTAAGTATTTGGCCATATTTGAGCTACTGTAAAAACATTTTGCTCAATAATTCCTGGCTATGGACGGTATATCTCAGTTCTACACATCAACAACTACACACACAGTCAATATCAAGCATTTTTACTGTACCAATGTGGACAAATTCAACATCAAATATCCATATTTGTGCCTCCAAGTTAAGTATTTGGCCATATTTGAGCTACTGTAAAAACATTTTGCTCAATAATTACTGGCTATGGATGGTATATCTGTCTTCTACACATCTACAACTACACACACAGTAAATATCAAGCATTTTTACTGTACCAATGTGGAGAAATTCAACATTAAATATCCATATTTAGGCCTCCTAGTGGCATATTCAGCCATATTTGAGCTTCCGTAAAAACATTTTGCTCAATAATTCCTGGCTATGGATGGTATATCTCACTTCTACACATCTACAACTACACACACAGTGAATATCAAACATTTTTACTGTACCAATATGAAGAAATTCAACATTAAATATCCATATTTGTGCCTCCAAGTTAAGTATTTGGCCATATTTGAGCTACTGTAAAAACATTTTGCTCAATAATTACTGGCTATGGGTGGTATTTCTGTCTTCTACACATGTAAGACTACACACTCACTCAATATCAAGCATGTTTACTGTACCAATGTGTACAAATTCAACATTAAAAATCCATATTTGGGCCTCCAAGTGGCATATTTGACCATTTTGAGCTACTGTAAAAACATTTTGCTCAATAATTCCTGGCTATGGATGGTATATCTCACTTCTACACATATGTGACTACACACACAGTCAATATCAAGCATTTTTACTGTATCAATGTGGACAAATTCAACATTAAAAATCCATATTTTGGCCTCCAAGTGGCATATTTGACCATTTTGAGCTACCGTAAAAACATTTTGCTCAATAATTCCTGGCTATGGATGATATTTATGTCATCTACACATCTAAGACTCCACACACAGTCAATATCAAACATTTTTTCTGTACCAATATGGAGAAATTCAACATTAAATATGCATGTTTGTGCCTCCAAGTGACATATTTGGCCATATTTGAGCTACTGTAAACATATTGTGTTCAATAATTCCTAGCTATGGGTGGTATATCTCACTTCTACACATATGCATACACATATATCAAGCATTTTTTACTGTACCATTGTGGACAAATTCAACATTACTGGGGTTATAATGACCTGATTTAGGGTTAGAATTTGGTCCAAATGAATGGAAGTCACTGCGACCTTATAGGGAAAAAATATGTGCAGAATATAATTTCTGCGGATCTGGTTAAGATTGAAATTGTGGTTAGATTAAGGATGATCACTAGTTATGGTTAGTAACAGTTTGTCTAATGAATCAAAGTCCAGTGTCCTACCTGCGCTAAAGTGTGCGTGTCACAGTGTGTGCGACTGCGTCAGTAGCAGCAGCAGCAGCAGAAGCGATGACAGCGGTGACGGGAACATGAATTTTCTCGACAGCCCGTTTAAGTCCAGTTTATCTCACTTAAACTCGGCGTTAACTCGAGTTTAACTAACGGAACAGGCACCAAAACCGGACCAGAGAGACGGTTAACCTCAGAGTAATGACGTCACCTGTCAGAGGAGGACACTCCTGAGGCCAGGTAAGACAGGGCACTGACACATCGCTGTTTAGCTAGCAACGAAAACTAACTTCACTTGAGCGTCTATTTTGTTTTCAACGAGCGTTGACACACAGTTAAACCTAACGCCAGTACATTTAGCTAACAGCTACAGTGTCAACAAAGTGATGCTTTCCCTCTGTAGCAGAGTAGAATGCTGTTGTTGACCTAGCTTGTTGTAGCTAACGACTAGCTAACCAGTGACAGCTGTAGCTGGAGACGTCCAGCAGGTCAGTGTTTAATAAAAGTAACGCACGTTATATAGATATAAAACGTGCTAATGACGTTATTGACACGCTTTCGTCCCCGTGTGAACGTCGTGAAGACTTCAATTGGTGGCGCTGCTGACTGAGCTAACTGTTAGCTGTGTTGTTCACAATAGCTTCTTATATTCAGTGCTATTACGGTGACACGCCTTCTTTCTCACAAATCACGACTACACAAACTAACGCAAATCTTAGCGCAGTTTGGGAGCGAGGTTATTAATTAATGTTTAGTTGCATCTACATAATGAAAGTAAAACAAAAAAAAAGAACCAATAACAGAAACCCCTGTGTTCAAAGTGAAAGTAGAAGTATAATGTCACTCAAAAGCATGTATGAATTTTGCAAAAGCTATTTAATTCCGTTGGTTAGTGGAATTAAATGGTGAGGTTTTCTTCAATGGCTAACATGACCAAAGTTCAACGTAGATTCATGCATGGCAGTGATGGGCAAATGGAGCTTTTGTGAAGCACTGACTGAACCGATTGTGCAACGCTGCAGTCAAATGAGTCTAAAGCTGTGGGGGAACACTCAAAGATTCTGTGCTATCAAGGACCTTTGATGACATTTGACTGTTTTTCTTCAAAGGCCACCTTTGTACCTTTGATGGTTAGCACAGCTATGATAGGATATGATAACAATGCCGAGGAAGGACCAGGAAGAGTCATAATAATGTGAATCATTCACGTTAGCCTGCCCGAAAACGGAAGCATCGTGGCCTCCAGCTAATGTAAAGATGTGGAAAGTTGTTTGGTTTGTGCGACGTGGACGTTATATCCTTTCGGTTATAAGTGTCTTTTCTTTCCCGTTACGCTCCAGCAGATGGAGTTGGAGTCATCAGACGGCCGACAGGGAGGACCACTGTGCGACCCCCTTCATTTCGCCGACTCTTCCGAGCCGCCGCCGCCGCCGACCGCCAGCCACATCACGGAGCACGAATTCTCGTGCCACTGTTGCTACGACATCTTGGTGAACCCCACCACTCTGACGTGCGGCCACAACTTCTGTCGCCACTGTCTGGCTCTGTGGTGGGAGTCCTCGCACAAGAACGAGTGTCCGGAATGCCGGGAGAAATGGGAGGGCTTTCCCAAAGTCAACATACTGCTGAGGTCTGTCGCATCATCTGGGTTTTTGTTATCGTCTGTTATCTACTATGTCCTGCGTGTTGAACGCAATTCTTCTCCTCTTCGTAGGGATGCGACTGAAAAGCTGTTCGGTGACGTCATTCAGCAGAGAAGAGCAGCGGTCCAGGCCAACCCTAAGGTTTCCCGGAGCCTGTTGGCCTTCCAGAGGTAAGTCGTTCACCGCAAACAACATGGTACGCGTGGATTTGGTGTGAGAGGCCTCCGTTGTCGTTGTTGTAATCAATCAAAGCACTGTTTTCTTATATCTACTGTACGTTTGCTGTAGATATGGCGACAACTTGGGCAGATCCAGGACAAACCAGCACAAAGGAGCGGGCTTCTTCTTCTCTGGTGTCTTAACTGCGCTCACCTTTGTGGCTGTGAGTATGGCACAACAGTGAAATCCCATCAAACAGAGCATTTATTGATTTATTATTATCAGTAGTAGCAGCAGTGCAGAGTGTTTAGCAAAAGTTGCATGTAGCAAAAAAAAAGCATCTTTAAGTGTAAGAAAATGTGTGTTTCCCAGGTAATGGTGATGGTGTATCACTGGAGCAGCGGTGCGGTGGAGCAGCACGACCTGCTCATCACTAAGCCGGTGTCTCACTGGACGGCAGAGGAAGTGGTGTCCTGGCTGGAACACCTGGGGCCTTGGGCCCAGCTTTACAGCGAAGCCTTCCAGCAGGAAAGCGTCAATGGAAGGTATTTATTGACTTATTTTCCTGCCGTCGTTTTTGAAATTGCAGATACACTAAAATGGTGTCTTCTTGTGCTTCAGGTTGCTGTTGATGCTGGGGGAGGAGGAGCTCCTAAAGCTGCCTTACAACATTGAAAATCAGGCCCATCGACGAGCTGTCTTAGCTGAACTGGACAGAGTCAAAGTTCTCGGGGTCAAACCTCCACAAAATCTCTGGGAATACAAAGTGAGTGCCGAGATTCCTAGTCCACTAAAATTAGCGTCTTATACCTGGGATTTATTGTATTTCTTACATGTGACAGTGTGTTTTCCATGTGTCTGTCAGGCGGCCAACGCTGGCAAGTCTCTGTTCTTGCTGTACGCGCTGAAGCGCTCGCCTCGCCTCACGCTCTTCTACTTGTATTTGTTCGACTACGCGGAAACCTTCCTGCCCTTCCTGCACACCTGCTGCCCGGCCGTCGCGCGCCTCGACCACTCGGCGGAGAGCAGCTTCCTCAACTCGCAGGTGAGCCATCGGTTTCGTTGAATTTTAATTTTTAAAAAAATATTCAACGTTGCGTTTCATCTTCTGTGATGTTCCCCTGTGTTTCGTCAGTTGGAGCCAAACTGGCGACAGTGGGTGGAGTTCCTGGTGAAGTATCTCCTGCTTCCGTACCAGCTCATAGCAGAGTTTGCGTGGGACTGGTTGGACGTCCACTACTGGACGTCGCGCTTCATCATTGTCAACGCCATGCTGCTGTCTGTGCTGGAAGGCTGCGCGCTGTGGAGGGTGTTGACGAGGGCCAGGATCAGGTGCACGCGCAGTTCTTCATATAACGAAAGAGCAGAAAAACGGAATCGCAAGACATGTTTGTTGACTTCCTTTTCCCCCCCCCCCTTTGTTCAGGGCTCTGCCGGACAAGATGTGGAACCACCTGTGGAAGATGCTATCGCAGGGCTTCGCGTTTGCGCTCCTGTGGCCGTTCGTCCCTCAGTTTGTGTGCAACTGCTTGTTCTACTGGGCGTTATACTTCAGCCCCATCGTCAATATAGACACGGTGGTGCAGCAGCTCATGCACCCGGAAACGCAGGCGCCGTAGCAACCTGGTGCTCGGTGGAGCGACGCGCGACCCAAAAGGGGTTCGAACGCCAGTTGCCGAAAAAAGCAGCTATTTATTTTCAGCATTAAAGAATGGCGCGGCTGGCTTTTCGCTGCTGGAAAGGGAAGTTTTTCACCCCCCGCTAACTTCCTGGCTCGTCTCTCGGTGCTGGACGTTTGCCAGGCTGGCTTTGAGCTACTCCAGGAGAGAAGCAGTGAGAGGTCCGATCCGGGAGACCTTATTACTGTGGACTGGTCTACAAATCACATTACCTATGCTATACCTAATTACCAAAATGCTTGAGAAGTTAAGGATGCAAAGGAATGTCATGTTCAAACACTGGAGTGACAGGTTACAGTGTTGGAGAATAAGGGAAGCTTTTTTCTTTCATTCATATACAGACCTGGTTACTGACAGTGGAAGAAAAATCAATACACATTTATTTTTGCCTATCTTCTGTATTCAAAAAGCAAATGTCATTTTTTTTTATGGCACGTCATCCACAATCAGTTACAGGAACAACTATCAGTTAAAGTAATGTGGCATTATCAGTGTATGCAAGTCCTTATTCTGTATTCTTTGGATCTTTGGTGCTTGAGTTGTTCCAAGAGTCTGCAGCTGTTTACCTACTATTGGAAAAATAAGAAAGAACAAATGCTCAACATTTATGTTTTATTCTAGGAGTTGGATCGGCAGGATTTGGGCACTTAAGATTTGAAATAAAACTAAGATGTTGATCATTTTTGATGGAGGAAACGGCGCTCGATGCATATTTGTATTTGATTGTGCCGCAGACAAAGACGGAGTTGCACTTTTCTTTTTTTAAATTGTTGCAGATGAATCTTGTTCACGGTATACATTTCCATGTGGTGGGTGAAAAGTACTAATCAAAGACACCATGTTTTTGTTTTTTTACATTTCTTGTTTGCACTTGAAAGTACTCACACTGTGATTTTTGTTCTTCAGTGTTCTCTAATGACAGGAAAAATAAAGATTTTTAAGTGTTAACTTGCTCTTTCTCATGTAGATAATGTAGATAACTATCTGTTAGCTTAAAGTTAACTATCAATATGTTAGCTTAAAGTTAACCATCTATCTGTTAGCTTAAAGTCTTATCTATCTTTTAGCTTAAAGTTAGCTATCAATATGTTAGCTTCAAGTTAACTATCGATCTGTTAGCTTCAAGTTAACTATCGATCTGTTAGCTTAAAGTTAACTATCTATCCGTTAGCTTAAAGTCTATCTGTTAGCTTAAAGTTAACTATCAATCCGTTGGCTTGAAGACTATCCACCTGTTAGTTTAAAGTTAACTATCAATCTGTTAGCTTAAAGTTAACTATATCTTTTAGCTTAAAGTCTATCTATCTGTTAGCTTAAAGTCTATCTATGTTAGCTTAAAGTCTATCTATTTGTCAGCTTAAAGTCCATATGTTAGCTTAAAGTTAACTATCAATCTGTTAGCTATAGTTAGTCTATCTATCTATCTATCTATCTATCTATCTATCTATCTATCTATCTATCTATCTATCTATCTATCTATCTATCTATCTATCTATCTATCTATCATTTCAGCGGTTGTAAATGAAGTATAATTGACTTAAATTTTACACGCGACCGCCCTCTGGCGTTACTTGCACGTAATAGCAGCTGTGGGAAGTACTACAGTGTCGTCGCCATAACAACGTAGGGACCGTCGTCAAAGAACACGTCACCGTCAAAACGTAAACACGACAAAAAAATAACACAAATCATCGCATGAAAAATACGTGCGCACATTTTTGCTGCTCTTACGTCCACGCGTGTGTGTGTGTGTGTCCGCGAGTCGCATTTTATACGTGCGCCGGGACGATTCGGTTCAACTCGCCGCGCGCGTTCGGCGGTTGACGACACCTCGGAGTCGACCCCCCGACGTCGTTGCTGCGGAAGTGAACCGTCTACGTGGGGAAGAAAGGTTGGTCCGCCCGTGTTTGAACGCCGTGCGCACCAGCGGCACGAATGTCCAATCCGGGTTAACTCTTCCGTCTTCCCGGCGACGCGGTCCTCCCGACTCTCCACCCAACTTCACCCAACCTCCGCCCACTTTCACCGAGGCGACGGAAGCAACAGTTGCGCCGTATAAATGGCACGGAGAGGCGGCGACGACGCGCTGTAATGCTGCGCCGGGTGCGGCAGTCTCTCCGGCAGGTGCTGTTTCTGATGGCCCGGAGACCGGACCTTCTCTGCGGGGCTATCGTGCTCAGCGTCCTGCTCATACTGGCTGTTAAGTTCACATGCAGGTAAACCACACACACACACACACAGATAGAGTTTTAACGTGTGTTTATGAACTTGTTTGTGTTGTTGTAGCACGAGAAACTTGTAAATTAGCTCCTCCTCTCTATGATCTAGTCATAAAGGCCCATGTTAAGAGGATTAACTGATGCTTTAAAGCACTTTAACGTATTGTACGAGTGTGTTAATGCCACTCATACAACAGTGTAATAACAAGCACCATCACCACTCACTGTACAGCAGCTTCAAAACAGTGTATTATGACATATTATTATCATTTGAAACACTGGACAATCAAAGAACCTGCTTTTATTTTAGAAGTGTTAAGTATTTGGCTATTAATGTAGTAATTCATTAATAATCTAACTATCATGAGTGTTATGGGGCCGCCTAAGCCAATCCCAGCTGACACAGGGCCCTATGTTGGCCCCTGTGCACCCCCATAATCCTATATCTCAGCATATACAGATTACTATCCAGTTAGCGCTGTTCAGTTAACCTCTGCATGTTTGTGGGACACACACAGAAAAAGTCCTTGATCGAGCCCGATATTTGGACCGTGACCTTGTTCTTGCCGTGAGGCGGCAGTGCTCGCCCCTCCTCCACCGTCTGACCCTGATAAGACATCACAACAAATCGTATAACATAGAGCAAATAAAGACTCAAGAATTTGCTCAGAAGCGAAGCTCTTAAATTCATCGCGAGCATAGGGGCTAGCATCACTAGTACACGCTCAACACAACGTTCAGCCAAAGGGTCAAAGGTCAGATCGTACGACCAGAGCGGGAACCTTTTAAGTGAGTTTGTTTGTTTGTTTGTTTTGTTTCCTCAGCCGCGCTAAAGATGTGGTGGCACCAGCTCGGCCTCCGGTGCGCTTCTTCTCCGCCGAGGCCCCGGTCGTCGACCTCTACTTGGGTCAACTGGACCAGGTTAGATAGAGAGGTGTCGTGTGTTTATAAAAAAAAACAAAAAACATCATTGTACGTGAAACATCGCTTACAAAAAGCTTCAGAATCGGTCCAGTAGATCGCCTCGGGGCGTCCATCTGTTAGCTTAAAGTCTATCCATTTGTTAGCTTAAAGTCTATCTATCTGTTAGCTTAAAGTTAACTGTTAGCTTAAAGTCTATATATCTGTTAGCTTAAAGTTAACTATCTGTTAGATTAAAGTCAACTATCAATCTGTTACCTTAAAGTTAACTATTAATCTGTTAGCTTAAACTATATCTATCTGTTAGCTTAAAGTTAACTATCTGTTAGATTAAAGTTAACTACGGTATATGTTAGATTAAAGTTAACTATCAATCTGTTAGCTTAAAGTTAACTATCGATCTGTTAGCTTAAAGTTAACTATATGTTAGATTAAAGTTAACTATCAATCTGTTATCTTAAAGTTAACTATCGATCTGTTAGCTTAAAGTTTAACTATCGATCTGTTAGCTTAAAGTTAACCATCGATCTGTTAGCTGAAAGTCTAACTATCGATCTGTTAGCTAAAGTCTATCTATCTGTTAGCTTAAAGTTATCTATCTGTTAGATTAAAGTCAACTATCAATCTGTTAGCTTAAATTTAGCTACAAAAAGCTTCAGAATCAGTCCAGTACATGTCCTTCTGGGCGTATGTGTGCGTACGGATGTTGGCAGACTCCTATCTGTGCCATTTATCGGCGAAAACGAGCACTTTTTATGGCCATAAATCTGCAGCCATGTACTATTCTCCTACACGCACCCATAATTCACCCTATATGCATCATCTTCCTCTGCAGGTGGAGCGCCTGAAGAGCGTCGCCGAGGTGTCTCTCGTTTTCTTCTACGCTCCGTGGTGCGCTCACTCCATGGCCGCGCGACAGGAAGTGCAGCAGGTCGCTAAGAAGCTGGCCAAACAGGTACAGGACAGCACCGCCCTCGCCCACATGCATTCATGGACTCAATGGACGCTGACTTTAATTGACGGATGTAAACAATGCAGCAGCAGAAAAGCCTGGGTTTGTTGTTAGAGGAGTAATTACTGTACAAGTGGATTAAATAACGGTGCGTGTTGCATGTGTTCACGCAAAGAAGTAAATGTTTACACATGACTGATCGTGGTGATGACACAATACTCCCTGTTTACTGCTGTGTTTCTGTCTCACACACACACACAGGTGCAGTTTGTGGCTGTGAACTGCTGGTACAGTCAGGGCAAATGCAGGAGGCAGAACCGCTTCTACCACTATCCCATCATCCACCTGTTCTATAGAAGGTAAAAGCGTGGGTAGAAAAGTTCACGCACCGCGTTCTTAACTGTGTGTGGAAAAACGTTCGTTTGCCACGAACCAAAACCAGTTTTGCGACGACGTCTTTGATGACTTTAATGATTTTTGGACATCTTTCTTTCGCCGCAGGTTCGGGCCCATCGAGTACAAAGGTCCGTTCGTGGCGCCGTACGTGGAGAGTTTTGTCCTGCGGGTCATCACGCCGCTCACGTACCTGCCGTCCAGAGACACGCTCAAGGAATTCCTCTCCTACCACGAGGTACGGAGCTAGCGGTCTTTAGCGCAGTCTGAGCGACATCAGAAGAACGTTTAAAGCTTCTCGAGGCTGAAGAGTCAAGTATTCGTTATTGTGACCTCCGTAGGATCCTGGTTCTGGTCACACTATTTCATGTCAAAAATGGCTAATATGATATCAAATCCAGTCCAAATGCCTAATATCACTTTGTTTGACACAGTTTTACGTCTCTAAAAACAACAAGTTTTTGTTTTCGTTGCAAGGAAAAGGTCAATCTTCACAAGAGTGATCCTAGCTGGAGAAAATCGTGAGCCCTCCACATTTATACCTGAGCAACTCCCCTTTTGCATTCTCACCAATAGACAAAGGAGTCTGCCTTTCCCGGCTATGTTTTCACACCTCTTTGTCTACTGTAGGTATCGGGGAGCCGACAGATCCCTGCAGATGTTGTAGGAAGGTGTCAGTTCAGGCTAGACATGCTAATTGTACACAATACACAAAAGGACCTGGTACTCTGTGTTGTGTTATTAAGCTATTAATAACTTGGGCCCACTTTATATTACGCTTTTCGCGACAGCGGCGAAATTTCCCGCTTTCAACTTTCCTCATTACTTGCTCGACTGTACTACCGTAGCCGGCCTCCCGCATCCGCTGTTGCATTTTTACGTCGGCCATCTTGTTCCTGGATGACTCCAGCTTCTTCTGGATCTCGTCCTCCGACCAAAAGTCCCGCGGTATATGCTAATTAGCGCGCGCTATATGCTAAATCGCCTAAACCCCGACCTCCCGCTGTCGCGAGCCCGACGCGTTCTCTTTATACGCACTTTGAAGTTGTCGGGGACTCCAGCTGAGTTGTCGGGAGAAAATTTGAAGACAGCGGGAATTTTCTTTACACGGGGTTTCCGGCTGTCGCGAAAAGCGTAACGTAAAGTGGGCCTTGTAGACATTGTTGTTGTTTGTGTTTCCAGTCTGGAGTGGTGGGCTTCTTCCAGTTTAACTCCTCTCCTCAGCCGCCGGGATACGTCACATATCTGTCGTCTGCCCTGCAGGCTCTGAAACGAGGTAAGAGACGCAAACCTAACGGCACCGAAGTGTGCGATCGTGTACCCGGCTGAAAAGTAAGCAATGTTGTAACTGAATCTGGCTGGTTTTTTTTGGCGTAGATTTCTACGGCGTGGTACGATTCGGCGTCGTCACCAACAAACAGGTGGCAGAAGCTCTGTCGCTAAACGAGGACGAAAGCGTTTACCTCCACAGAAGATTCAACTCCTCTTTGGTACGAATGCACTCACTCACTCGCTGTTGAGATATGTGTATATAAAAATGACATTGTTCTGCGACGCTTTCTGTACAACTTTTTTCAGATTTTCCCTCGTCTCGAGCGCAACTTCACGTCCGAGTCCATCTCCAGCTGGGTGTTTGAGCACCGCGAGTCGGTCCTGCACTGGCTGCAGCCGCCGGGCACTAAGTCCCGCCTCCTGGAGCAGGAGCTGACCAAAGGGCCGGCGCTGCTGCTCTTCCTGCCGCACAATCCGCTCCAGTCCAATCCCATCCTGCACCAGGTGAGAAGTCGCTTCACTTCACTGCACGTGTGCGAGAGCGCGACCACTTCCTGTCACGGCTCGTGCTCGTGTATTCCGACAGTTAGCATAAAACGCGTATTCATTTTTATAGAATTAACTATTACAATGAAACACACTATTGAAAAAAGTGTATTTGTTTTATAAGTGTTTCTGCTTCCTGTTACCGCTAAAAAATACGTGCTTTATTTTACAAGCTACGGTTTGTTAGCTATTACTATCAGATGTCTTTGTTTTGTCCACAAACCAAAATGATTTTAATGATTTCTTTGTTATGTGGAGCAAAGAAACAAAGGAAATATTCACATTCACGGTCCAGTAGATCGCCTCGGGGCGTCTATCTGTTAGCTTAAAGTCAACTATCAATCTGTTAGCTTAAAGTTAACATTTAAGAAGCTAAAACAATCAGAAATCTGGTTTTAATCATGCAAAAAATCAAAATAGTTGACGATTCCTTTAGTAATCAATCGGTTTCAGCTCTAATTACTTTTATTATTTTAATGTTGTTAAGGGTTATGGAAAAAGCTTTATTTGAGAAGTAGTTAAAAAGTCTCTTATTTTGAAGGCCAGGTTGAAAGGCAGATTTGACTATTGTGTAACTCCAGTTTCAGTCCACTGCTGCCTGGAATCATTATTTGCATATGTAAAGTATGTTAGTTTCATTTCCGTTGATTTGCATTTTAAGACTTTTTCTTCTTCTTCTTCTTCTGCTTTTTTTTTGTCCAGATTGCTGACGTTGCTTTGCGTTATCACTCCTGCGAAAACAACAACAACAACGACGACGACCGCTCCGGCGCGGACAGACGTTTTATGTCGCGGTGCTGTCAGTCGCTGCTTCTCCCCCGGTCCGGCTCAAACGTGTGCGAGGTGTGTCTCGGCTCTAACGTGAGCGGCGCGCCCGTGCGCTGCTCGTTCCTCTCGGCGTTTCACACTCGCGTCAGACACCGCTGCCTCCAGCAGCTTCCTGCTCCCGCGTCCATGGAAACCGCATCGTCGTCGTCATCGTCGGGCTGCAGCAGCTTCCTGAGCAGCTACAGTCCCTTCAGTCACTTCAGCGCCTGCTGCAGAAGACGAGAACCTATGCTCGGAGACTTTCGAGCCAAAGAGGAGGCAAAGGATGCGCCGCCGTCGCCGCCGACGCCGCCGTCGTCTTTGTCCATCACGGGGCTTCGCTGTCAGACCAACAGGACGCTCAGGTTTTATCTGTTGGACGTCGAGCTGAACTGGCCTCTGGCCGTGAGGCTCGGAGCGACGGGGAAAAGGACGTCCTCTCTTCACCGAGAGGCTGGAGGTTCAGCGGGAAACAGCAGCAGCAGCAGCAGCAGCAGCGACAGGTCGTTTGCGGCTATCGTGAACCTGAAGGATGAGGTCCATTACGTGCTCCATCGCAACTCGGCCATAACACTGACAGAGTCTCTGGGTAAGACCAGGACGGATTTGGGTGGATCGAACCATGTAAACTTGAAATATTTAGTAGCATTTTGGTGGAATCAACCTTTAAAGTTTTAAATCTGAAGCAACTGGCCGTAAAATCCTCCTAATATGTCACAGAGACTCAGGAATAATGTTCATATAACAAACTGAACTCACCAACAACAACAGCACAGACAAAATATTTGCATTTAAAAAAAAATATTTTGCAGACTGCAAATCATGTTTTGGCATGTGGCGCCACCTACCGCCGCCTACCAATCATTGCAGTCAGTAGAGCTTCAGCTGCCGAGCAACCACGGGGTTGCCAGTTGCGTCTGAAAACGAAACCTAAAAGACCTCGGTATTTTGAATTTGAATGTAGTAACTGTTTTTGGCCACATTCTTACATATGGCGCCTTTAAAAAGAGAGAGAGAGTCTCTTGCAGCCAGCTGAACAAGCCCCGCCCCCTCCCGAACACCTGTTTCTAACTGTCAAAAACAGAGAAAAGCAGCATGTTTTTAAAGTTGTCATGTTTCAATAACGGTTAATGATACAGATTAAATATTTGGTTCGGTGCATCACGAGGCTTTCGGGAGCTGCCACTTTTAAATTTGTGAAAAACGGGTGTGAATTGACCCAGATATAATGCACATATTAATGCACATACATAAAGATAAAATGTCTTCTCTTTCTGTTTCCTTCTGTTTTGCTCGTCTCGGTGTGATTTCAAGAGGCCTTCATCATGAATTTCAGCGCCCCCTACAGCCTCTTGGAGAGACACTTGGTGGGAGAGGAGGAGCAGAGCGGCGGAGGTGAAGAGGAGGAGGAGGAGCGCCGGCAGACGTGGCCTCGCCCCCTCATCGCAGAGCTGACCACCTCCTCCTTCCTGCCCTCCATCATGGATCTTCAAAAGGTCAGGAGAGACTTTATGGTCTCCAAAAACGGAATTCAAATTATTAAAAACACAGACAAAAACGTTGATGTTGTCGTTTCAAAAAGTGAAATTTTAACGTGGTTTTTACCGTTATTTTTAACGTCAAAATTTGTCGGAGCGCTGAGGCCACGCCTTTTGACGTAGATAAAATCATTTTATAAATTTTAATCATTAACTTGTCTCGAACATGTGTACCAAGTTTGACGCGGCTAGCTCAAACGTGCTAGCACGAGTTTGTTCAAATGCGTAAACTAGCCATTTTAGGTGACTTGATAAAGAAGAGAAAATTTGAACTAAATATTCTGAATAAATAGTTTTCTTGTCTTTTGTCGTCTCCAATTCTCTAATATACTGAACTCAAATTATTAAAAAACACGGACAAAAACTGTTGTCGTTTCAAAAAGTGGAATTTTAAAGTAGTTTTCCCGCAATTTTAACGGCAAATTTGTCAGAGCCCTGAGACCTTTTGACGTAGAGAAAATCCTTTGCTAACTTTTAATCATTAACTTGTCTCGAACATGTGTACCGAGTTTGACGCGGCTAGCTCAAACGTGCTAGCACGAGTTCGTTCAAATGCGTAAACTAGCCGTTTTTGTTTAGCTCCCTCAGGAGACTTGCTAAAGAAGAGAAAACTTGAACTAAATATTGTAAATAAAGTTTCCTTGTCTTTTGTGGTCTCCAATTCTCTAATATACTGAACTCAAATTATTAAAAAACACGGACAAAAACTGTTGTTGTCGTTTCAGAAAGTGGAATTTTAAAGTAGTTTTCCCGCCATTTTAACGGCAAATTTGTCGGAACGCTGAGGCCTTTTGACGTAGAGAAAATCCTTTTACTCATTAACTTGTCTCGAACATGTGTACCGAGTTTGACGCGGCTAGCTCGAACGTGCTAGCACGAGTTTGTCCAAATGTGTTCAAACTAGCTCAACAGCTAGTTAGCTCGTTTTTGGTTTTCCAAAATGGCCGACTTCTGGGAGGGCGGAGCTAATGGAAGTACATTAGACATTTGTTTGTTACCATGAGAGCAACAAGTGAACCGAGTTTGGTTCAAATCAGGTTTACTATCACGACAGAAGTGAACTAAGAGTGTTTTTTTCTTGTTTCAGGACGTGCTGCTGTTTTACTACACTCAATGGTGCGGATTCTGCTCCGTCCTCAACCACATCATCATCCAGCTGGCCAGGTTATTACAGGGCAACAGCACCATCACTGTGGCCAGGTAAATGTACAGTACATGGACACTTCTGTTTACTTTCTGTGCATTAAAGAAGAATAAAAACATTATATTTTGACCTCCTCTGTTACAGAGTGAACGTCGCCCGCAACGATCTGCCCTGGGAGTTCATGGTGGATCACGTTCCCTCCATCCTTCTCTTCCCTAAATACAGGTGACAAGTGTTTAATACTATATAAACACTATATAGACTATATAATCACACCTGAGCGAAAAAAGTATTCAAATCCTTAAAAATCGGATTGAATTTGGGAAATTAGCGAATACGACTCATGTCAAAGTTTGTTTGGTTCGTTTTTATGAACAAAAAGGCTAGCTCAAACGTGCTAGCACGAGTTTGTTCAAATGCGTAAACTAGCCCGTTTTTGTTTTCTTGCCGTTTTAACGTCTGAGGCCACGCATTTTGACGTAGAGAAAATCCTTTGATAACTTTTAATCACTAACTCGTCTCGAACACGTTAGCGAGTTTGACGCGGCTAGCTCAAGCATGCTAGCACGAGTTCGTTCAAATGTGTAAACTAGCAGTTTTTTGTTTAGCTGCTTAAGGAGAGTTGATGAAGAAGAGAAAACTTGAACTAAATATTGTAAATTAATAGAAGTGGAATTTTAGAGCGATTTTCCCGCCATTTTAACGTCAAATTTGTCGCAGCGCTGAGGCCACGCCTTTTGACGTAGAGAAAATCTTTTGATAGCTTTTAATCATTAACTCGTCTCGAACACGTTAGTGAGTTTGAAGCGGCTAGCTCAAACATGCTAGCACGAGTTCGTTCAAATGCGTAAACTAGCCTTTTTTGTTTAGCTCCCTAAGGAGACTTGATGAAGAAGAGAAAACTTGAACTAACTATTGTAAATAAATAGTTTCCTTGTCTTTTATGGTCTCCAATAAACTGAACTCGAATTATTTAAAACACAGACAAACTGTTGTTGTTGTTAAAGCTTTCAAAAAGTGGAATTTTAAAGTAGTTTTTCTTGCCTTTTTAACGTCCGAGGCCACGTCTTTTGGCGTAGAGAAAATCCTTTGATAACAGGTTAGTAAGTTTTACGCGGCTAGCTAAAGCATGCTAGCACAAGTTCGTTCAAATGCGTAAACTAGCTGTTTTTGTTTAGCTCCCTAAGGAGACTTGACGAAGAAGAGAAAACTTGAACTAAATATTCTAAGTAAATAATTTCCTTGTCTTTTTTCTCGCAGGAAACACTTCAGCGTAAAGTTCCCCGACGATCTTCCCATCACGTTGCCCAACCTCCTTCACTTCCTCCTGAAACACTCTGGCTCTGAAAAACCAGCGACGTCGTCGCCCGAGGCGGCGGACGCTTCGGGACCCAGATCCGCGCTCCGCGCCGAAGTCGTGGCGCTGCAGCGCGAACTCCAGGCGCTGCATCAGGCCCGCGAGCGCCTCTCCCAGCAGCTATCGCAGCTGTGGCGCGACAACCGGCGCCTGGCGTTTGACGCCCGGGGCCTGGAGGCTCAGAACGCGGCGCTGCAGCGCGAGCGGCACAGCCTGGAGGAGCGGCACCGGGAGAAGAGCCGGCAGCTCGGCGACGCCGTGCGGCGCCTGCAGGAGCTGGCGGACGCGTCGGAGCACCTGCTGAACGAGAACATGCTGCTCAGGATCCTGCTGAGGGCGCTCAAGGACCGGACGGAGGCGGAGAGGAGGGAGCAGGAGCGGAAACGAAGAAGCCACGTGGCCTCGTGAACGCCCGCGCTGCGAAAAACACGACGCTGTGATGACAGCGGCGGCGGCGGCGGCTGGGCGCGTCCTCGCTCGCTCACACTGTAGCGCGGGGGGGAATTCAGCGCCAACTGTTTCCTTCCTTTTCGAAACTCTGCGGCTGAACTCGCGAGACTGTCGATTCCTCGCGGGAAAACACTACGGCTTAGATCGTGACCAGCACAAAGAGGGCGGGGCCTACATTTGCATATTATTCAAAGCAAGTGTCTTAATGTGCATTTTCCACAGCTCTAACTCCATCAGTGTCTGGGGGTTTTTTTTACTCTCTAAGTGATGACGAGGAAAGAACCTGGTGTTCTTTTCACAATAAAAGCCTCACTGTGAAAGGAAAAGCTCCATAGTTTTGTATATTTTCAATCATTTTCAGTAATAAACAAGTAAGAATTAACTATTATATAGGTCAAGCAGGAGCAAAACAACTCAATAACCTAAAATAACTATAATACTATAATTAAAAAAAAATGTTTTTTAATTTTTTGGAGCATTAGCTCTTGCACCAGTGGAGTTGTTGTGGAAATAAACATTATTTATGTTTAGGAAACAGTAACCTGCTGCTGCTGCTGCTTCACTATCCTTTAATTTAATTGAATGCACAGCAGCAGCAGCAGCGAGAAAGAAAGGGCTACTCGTGAAGCTGACGTCGCTTCACCTACGACGTTTTAGGACATCACTTGAAATAAATAATCTCATTCTTTTGTCGAACTGAATCTGAGTCACTAAGAAATGTTTTATTTCAAGCTATTCAGGTATTAGAAAGAATGAGATGCTGCAATTGTTTACATGTGAAATGTTGCACCAGTTTGTACTGATTGATTAAAAAAACAACAACTTTCTTCTTATTATTATTGTCTGTCAGTGTTTTCAAATCAACACATTTGGACAAAACTGCAGATGATTTTTTGTCGTTTTAGAAAAAAATATAACGTATTATTCCATCATCAGACCAGAAAAATAAAATAAAATAGACAAAAAAGAAGAATTTTCAAAGAAAATAAAAGGCCCACACAGCTCTTTATTTGGGTTTGTGAGAGTGAAAATGGGTGAAACTGCCCTTTAACTGAAGAAGTTTAGTGTAAGGTGTAATAGTGTGCAGGAGCCAGCAGGTGGCGGCACTTTGTCACAGAACCACACATGTACAACATGACGTATTTAAACACATAAACGGTACTTTTTGCAGACTGTTATTGAACCGTTTCTATCGTTGAACCTGTGCTTCATTCATTCTGTAGAGCAACTAAGGCTAAATATAACAGACTCCTCTGTTAAATATTGAGATTTTATTAATTTCCCTGCTAATTGTTGGAGATTAACCCACGTTTTTCAGGATAGTTATGTCTTTTTAACCGCTCTACAGTTCGGCATTGTTCGGCTTGACTCACGTGTCGGTCGGACGTCTCCAGGGCAACGAGTGTACTGTCTGCTAGCGGTCAGCCGTGCTGACGCTAAATACACCAGACTCCTCTGTTAAATATTGACATTTTATTCATTTCCCTGCTAATTGTTGGACATTAACCCACGTTTATTTAGGAGAGCGATGTCTTTTTAACTGCTCTACAGTTCGGCATTGTTCGGCTCGACTCTCGTGTCGGTCGGACGTCTCCTGTCTGCTCGCGAGCAGCCGTGCTGTCGCTAAAATGCACCAGACCCAGAGTCCTCTGTTAAATACTTAGATTTTAGACATTTCTCTTGTAATTATTTGAGGTTAACCCACGTTTTTCAGGATTGTGAAGTCTTTTTAACTGCTCTACAGTTCGGCATTGTTCGGCTTGTTTCGTCTCTTCTTATGACGTCACATTGGGGCGCCCAATCTCAGGTCTCTTTTATAGTTTCAGCCTCCTGCGCTGGACCAATCAGATCCCACGACGCACCTGCACACGCACACTGAGCAATCAGTCGGTTAATCACACACACACACACCTGCAACTCATTTGCATCACACACACACACTCACGCAATGTGTCTGCTTTTTACAGGCAAAAACAAGTGTTATAAAAAAACACACACACATTAAGATTTAAATGATATTATATCCCTCTGCTCTATTTTTACATAAGTTCTGAATATTGTCGATGGAGTAGCATACATTACTGTTTTTGTTGTTTTCATTTTCCTTAAAAATGTGGCATCATTTAAACACATGAAAATTTACACCAGTGTTTTTTTTTTAACATTAAAATCACAGAAATGGCCTAGTTTTGCGAGGTCTTAGAGAGACTAATCCATGCTTTTATATTAATGTGTTAATAGGGTTAGAGACAATAATGAGATTTGATGGCTAGAAACTTTATTTATTTATTAATTTATCACAATGAGTTCCATAAAGGTATATCATTTTCATTTCCAAGGTTACACAAAGTGCCGTTCCAAAAGAGGAAACTAAAGGATTACAGCGACAGAAAACGTTGTCTGTTAAACTGTGTCAACAGTTAAAAACGACGGATAAAACCGAAGAGAATAATAAATGTACTTGTATCTAGTGTGTTATTGTTGTTATTGTTGCATATGATGTGTTTTGTTCATAGTAAGTTAATGCACTGTAATGTAACAACGTAGACTGAGGTAATCCACTCGCCGACACTATTTACGTCTATGGTCAGAGACACCAGTCGCGACATTAGTCCCGTTATCTCTTACGCCACAGCGTGCTGGGAGGCGACGAACAGCACCAAGAGGAAGAGGACGGAGACGCCGACGTCTGCGCGGACGCGGGAACCATGACCTGAAACGGGAAAGAAAGTCGTTTTTTAAAACTGCAGTCGACAAGTCTGACCGATCTGGGTCTGGTTTAGTCAGTCAGTACATTTTCATGACATGATGAAGTCCGGTAAAGGGACTGTAGTCATGTGATGACACTGAAACATAAACTTGTACGTCATCTGCGCATGTGCGATCAGAGATGTCGTAGTATTTCATAAGCTGAGCTCCAGGCAGCATGGCAGTCGATGTTGAATACAAGCGGGCCGAGAACGGACCCTTGAGGAACGCCGCGTGTGTCCTCTTTGTCTTGCGAGTACAATTTGAACCGGTTTAGCGCCAGAACCACTAAGTCCCACCCACTTTCCCAGTTCTGTCGTTTCACTATGTCACGATCAACTAGCTAGCTTTACAGGACAGCGATCTGAACACAAAAGTGGCGTTACGTTCCCACGTTTTATTACACGGTGACGCAAAAGTGTGTGAAATTTGATGTAGTATGCATGCCAGGTGGCTAGGTGGCACTGTGAAGCACTGCCAGACAACAACACCAGGAGCGCAGGAGCATTGAAACTTCCTTCTTCTTCTCTCTAGTAGCGCGAAGCAGCAGCTAAAGCAGCTTGAATGTCCGACTGATGGATATATTCCGACATGTTTGTTGTTGTTTGGCTGTGCTGCACATGGATCTGACATCAACGCGTACGGGAGGATAGCCACGGGAACGCGACGGTGGAGCGTTTTTTAGATTTCCACTCTGGAGGGTGGGTTAATTTTTTTGGGCGTTTTTAAGCTCCAAAAACGATGTCGCCGTCTAAACGAAAGGCACATCTGATAAAACATTTTGTCGGTTTCACCCGGGAGCGTTGTCGTGTAAAGCCAGCCTGTCCCAACCACTTTTCCAGTCTGTCGGTTCCCTGTGTCGTGATCAACCGTGTCACTAAGGCTAGCTTTACACGACGAACGATCTGAACACAAACTGCAAAAGTGGCGTTACGTTCCCACTTTTTATTTCGTGTTTCGACGAGTGTCTTTGGGTGGCAAAAGTGTGTCAAATTTGATGTAGTATGCATGCCAGGTGGCTAGGTGGCACTGTGACACACTGCCACACAACAACACCAGGAGTGCAGGAGCGTTGAAACTTCCTTCTACTTCTCTCTAGTAGCGCGAAGTAGCAGCTAAGGCGACCTGAACGTCTGTTGTTTGTTGTCGTTTGTCTGTGCTGCACGTGGATCTGACGTCAACGCGTACGCAAGGATAGCTAGCTATTTAGTCTGACAGTAGTTTATTTCTTGTTCTTTGATGCTTGAAACCAATCCAAAGTAAAAACCTATTAAGGGAGGAGTTTATAAAGCTCTCACCTGTGGTCGTAGTTCCAGATGCAGTGGTCGTTTCGCCTGCTTGAGTCGACTGTGGCGCCGCTGGTGTTGTGGTGGTGGCGGCGGTGGTGGTGGTGAGGGTGGCCGTGGTGGTGGTGGTGGCAGCGGCGGTGGTGGTGGGGACAGTGGTGGGATCGGCTCGACCTCCTATCAAGCCCAAATTCAGAGTGGCCAATTCTGACTGGAGCTGAGCGCCGATCCACGTCCTGACCTGGGTTTGGTTCTCGTAGTTCTTCAGCTCAGCCACGTTGGTGCCGAGGAGATTTTTAACTTCATCCACAGTCAGGGCCTTTTGCAGAAACACCAGACGTCGCAGGTTATAAAACTAATAACATCGGCAGTGACTTGTTTTGATATCTTAGCGAGGACACATCATAGACGTTACGCATTAACCACCACAACTAAAACCGAACCCTAAGCCTAAAACCAGGTCTTGATCCTGAAAAAGACCTTAAAAGTCACCACAACACACTCTCACACACACATATATTGTTGTACTTGCTGCATACTGAGGACCGGGTTGGAGTGCTGACAAAGTGAGGACCAGCATTTCCACTTTATAAATCAACAAAATTACAAATATCTACTTCATGAATGACATCTACAAATAATTTATCGGAAATGTAATGTTTCAACTTTTGTCAATTTTTTATGAATTTTATATTTCAACTTTTGTCATTTTTTCCCCCAAAAAACTTAATGTTTCAACCTTTGTCAAGTTTTTTCAAAAAAAAAATCCCAAAATGTTTTCTTTTTTTTAATTATATTTAAACTTTTGTCAATGTTTTCTTTCAAAAATGTAACATTTCAACTTTTGTCATTTTTAAAAAAATATATTTTTATATTTCAAGAACTAATGGGTGCAGTACCATAACATTTCTGCAGGTGGAGCCCCAGAGCAAAAAGTGTTGGACTGGGAAACGGGTTTTTGTGCCAAATTGAGGACCTCTATTAAAAACAGAGTATAGCATGTTTACAACCAACCTAAGGAAGTGATTTCAATGAAAACAAAGTGAGGACCGGCCAAAATGTCCTCACTTTGTTGGTTAAAAACCCTCACTGGTCCTCAGTATTCTGCAAGAACAAGAACAAACACACACACGCTCACAACGTACCTGTATAACATCGTCTTTCAGACTGGTAAAAGTAACCATGTCCATGCTGACGTTAGAGCTTGCCAAAGTTCGTACGTAGCTTAAATTTGCTCCCCCTGCAGGACGGGAAAGAAAATGTCAAGAAACGATCAGTTCAGTACTGTTACTCCACTGTGTGTGTGTGTGTGTGTGTGTGTGTGTGTGTGTGTGTGCTCGTGCCTACCGAGGTAAGACTTTGAGAGCTGGTAGGTCGTCAGGGAGACAGATGACGAGCGGCTGGTGTCTGTAAAGGCCTCTGTGGAGATGGCGAACAGCTCTTTCTTTTTCTCTGTGGTGCAGTTGGACACATCGAGTTCGTCAGCTTCTCTGCGAGCAAGAGACGAGAAACACAGCAGCAAAGATTACTAAAACGTACGTAGATTGGATTTATATATATATATATATATATGCGCCACTGCTCGGACTTCTTACCTGAGGTTATTTTGGGAGATATTCTTCACCGTGTCCACGTCCAGAGAGCACAGGTTGGTTCCTCCTATGACGTCGAGCTCGGAGCTGCCGAGTTCATTCCCCGCGGAACTCAGATACTTGGAGATGATGGCTTGAGCCTGGGTGAGAAGAAACACACGATGAACCAAGTAACACGTTGAAAAACGTTTGTTATTGTTTTACAGACCCATCGAAACCAATATATTCGGAGATATAGGGTGAATTCCAATTCCTTGCTTAATCCCCAATCTTAACCCTCAATTGTGCTGTCCCGATTCTCAGAAAAATTAAGTCGAGGGGCAAGTTTAAGGGCTGTATCGCCCTCAATATTGAGATTTTCCGAGACCACCCTTAGGAGCAAGGGCTACCCAGAATGCATTGCGTGTTTTGACAAAACAAAGATGGCGCCGAAAGCAGTGAAACAAGTACGCGACAAATGAAGTATTTTCTTTGTTAATAGAGATATAGAAGTGATGAAAACCATTGTATTATCTTAGTTTAGGCCCATATTATGGATTACTGACGTCATTGTTGCGTAACATTTGTTTTTTATTTTACGATCTTTTGTCAATAGCCGGCCGGTGCGGACAAGCGATGGTTTGCTATGGTTTACTTTTCAATAAGTCGTGGTGTGTGGTAACTGTCAGCTGAATATTTGTATGAGTATCATCTTATAACTAACTAACAACCTAATAACTTGACCGACAAAACGGATCGTAATAAATAATCCTGACGTAAATGCGTTCTTCTTCTTCTTCTTTCTTGGAGTTGACAGACTGGACGCAGCTTTCGCGTTATTCTGCCCCCTACAGTCTGAAGACGTATCTGCATTTAAGGGGTGTCCCATTTCTAAGTGACAAAATAACCCTCAACACTTGGTTTTGAGGGCCAGTTAAGATTAAGGGTTACGATAGGAATTGGAATTGGCCCTTATATACGTATGGTTTGCTCACCAGGCTCGGGTCCCACTCCCCGTCGCCCGAGTCCATCAAAGCGTCGAGCGTGTCGAGCTGAGTGATCGTCCACTTGTTGATCTGAGCGGCGTCGGCCACACGCGACATCGGGCCCAACGCCTGGACCTGGTCTTCTGGGACGGAAGAGCTGGACGCGTACGCCTGTGATATAATTTCAGAAATTTCAAAAATATATATATTCACATCTATATATAGATTTACATATATGTGTATTTTATACAGTATATGTATTTTTTGTTTCATAACATGTTCATGATCTCATGTTGTGGCTGCAGAGATGCAGTCACGTGATCAACAAACCTGTTCATCAGTTCTCAGTTTCCATGCACAGAGGTGAGTCTCTCTCTCTCTCTCTCTCTCACGCACGAAAAGAACATTTCAAACAAACAAACAAACAAACTGGTTTCTCACCATTCCTCTATGCCGTACGTGACTGGATTTCTTAAAAGTTCTTGCATAACAAAGGCCGAATGCGACAATCTGAAAATCTATCAGTCGTTCAAACAAAAACCTTTAACTCTCTCTCTCCGATCGCTCACCTCGTGCAGCTTGCTGAGGACGATCTGGAGGTATTCCTCCTCGTCCACCTTCTCGGCGATGGCGGCCAGGTTGTCTTTAACGGTGGCGGCGCTGAGGCAGCAGTTGAACTGGGCCACCTCGTCGTAATCGAAGGGGAACGTCTCGTCTTTGATCGTCACCTGCGTGATGATTCCCACGGTGCACTCGTCGGCTGAAACGCGAGGCAAAGACAAGTCGGTCGAGTTTGTAGCTTTTCATATTGCCAGCATCTAATGGTTATGAACAGATTTAACAGGATTTTGGAAGGAACTTCTTTAAAATCATGTCTGAGGTGAAGTAGAGCAATGTTTTCCCATCCCTGGTCCTCAGGGAACACTGCCCTGCCATGTTTTAGATGTTGCCCTGCTCCAAAAATACCTGATTCAAATAAACAAACTTTTGTAAAAAAAAAATGTCATTTTATATTTCAACTTTTGTCAATTTTTCTCTTTTTTTCAAAGATTTAATGTTTCAACCTTTGTTTAAAAAAATCAAAAAAATTTAATGTTTAACATTTGTCAATTTTTTTTATTATTTATATTTCAACTTTTGTCAAATTTTTCTTTCAAAAATTTAAAATTTCAACTTTTGTCATATTTAAAAAAATATATTTTTATGTTTCAACTTTTGTCATTTTTTTTCTTTAAAAATGTTTTGTTTCAACTTTTGTCAATTTAAAAAAAGAAAAAAAATATTTAAACTTTTTTGAAATATTTCAAAATTTGTCACTTTTTTAAAAAAATTTAATGTTTCAACTTTTGTCTTTTTTTTCTTTAAAAATGTTTTGTTTCAACTTCTGACAATTTTTCCCCCAAAAAAAATTAACGTTTCAACTTTTGCCTTTTTTTCAAAAATGTTATGTTTCAACCTTTGTCAAGTTTTTTTTTTTCTAAAAATTTGATATTTCGGGTTAGGGTTGGGTTAGGCTTTTATTAATTTATTTATATTTTTCAAAAATGTTTCATCTGAATCAGGTGTGTTGGAGCACGGCGACAACTTACCGATAGATCGCTTTGACTTCCGTCTATTCGAACGTCTTATTTGCCTCCTTAACCTCCTCCTCTTCCTTCTGCTCACGCCACTTCTCTTGAGAACTCTCCTGTAATACCTCCAAAATTTGCGCTTCGTTTTCTGCTCACAGGAGCAAAAAAAAAAAAAAACATGAAGTCTCAGAACACCAACGTCAGCCCATCACTGAAGAGATCTTTGACGTTTTCTCACCTTGTCAAATTCGTCATAGAACGCTGAAGTCATGTACAGCGGTAACATCTCCAGGTCCTTCAGAGTCTGTAAAGTCCACGTCGATGGTTCTCTGGTTCGTGAAACAACAAGTTTAGACCTCAGAGGTTCCTGATTATTGATTATTGAATTTAAAAGCTGAAATCTGCTGCCGTGGACCCGTACCCGTACGGCGTTTTCCCGCTCAGCAGCAGAGCCTGAGCCGCGGATGCTTGATCGCCGCTGAGGTCCGAGCAGGTCTTGAGGATTTCCAAGATGTACGGGTCGGAGTCGGCGACGTAAGAAGGGTCCACATAGCAGCACATGTTCCCCAGCAACCGTATGTTATCCTCGGTCAAGCTGGTGCCCGTTACACCCTGGGAAAACAAACGTGACAACAGCATTAACATCAAAATGAACGTGCAAGACTACAATTTTATTTCAAAGTTGAACAGGACTCACCAGGCAGCTCTTGGCATTATTTAGCAGGTTATCACGTTTGTATCTGAGGTCGTTGGAGAAGACGGAGAAGTCTGCATCCGACAGTTGTTCGAAATAAGACCTGCAGCTGCTCTGTGGCACCAGAGAGTAACTGTCGAGAGACAACAACAGTAACTCGTATGAATTACAGCGCGCTTGTTTTCGGGTGTTTTTTTATCCTCACAAATAAATAGGAACTCACTCATAGTACAAAAGCATATCGTGGGGATATTGGTCGAAGCTGGCGGTGTCCGAGTCTTCTTTAATGTAGTTGTACATGCACGTCAGCTTTGGAGAGGAAAACACAGAGTCAGAGAGGCTCTCCTTCACTTCCACAAGGCTCCACCCCCCGTTACGTCAAGCCACACCCCCTTTTTTTCGGGAACCACTTTCTTAGCAATTTACCAATAACTGGACCTTTCTAAACCCAGACATAATCTAAAGCTAATTCCAACCCCAACATGTTCTATAAGGTTCTTCGGCTTGTTCTCATAGGAGAACCCTTTTTGGCTCCAGGTAGAACCTTTTTATAAAGGTTCCACCTGGAACCCTTTTGGAGGGTTCCACCAAGAACCTTTGTGTACGGTGTTTACCTCTGTTTTCGCACGTAACGATATATCCCCTAACCCTACCCGTCAACATAACCATAACAGTAACCGTAACACGAGGTAGAGACCTGAAGAATCTCTGTAATAACTGAGAAATGCAAGATTATCTGATTTCCGTAGGATAATGCATGAATAACGAGGTAGGTACTTTTTCGTACGTTTTCATACGAACCCTTCGTGAGAATACGTTGCACTTACACACACACACACCTTCTCTCAGTCTCTCACCTGTGTCTCCCTCAGTTTCACCTTCCTCCTGCCTTTCCTCCGACAGGCTTTGACCAGTTTCCTAATCTGCACCTTTTTAATGACTCTTACTCCAGTGCAGGTGAACCCTTGTAGCACAGAGGATGACAAGCTACACACACACACACACACACACACTGTATTATTACACACTTTTGTGACATTTGTGGGATGAAACCTTCTCCGTAACTCACTTGTTTGCACCTCCCAACTCTGTGGTCGCACCCTCCACACCGATGACACTGAAGAACAGCTCCACCTGTGAGAAAGCATACAACATATATGTAATAACACACACACAGAGAGCAGGATGTATAAAAGTGTGTATTTCACTGGTTTCACCAGGTCCTCCGACCTGCTGATGTTTCCATTTCTTCTTGTTGAGTCTCTCGATGGTGGTGATGCTGGTGGTGCTGGTGCTGGTGAAGCTCAGCAGCTGCGTTCGAGGGATCTCCGTGGCCATTTCATCGGGAACGTTCACGATCAAGGCCTCGCTGTTGGTGTTCATTGCTATGATCTGGAAGGAGACGGTCGAGGCGCTGCTTTAAACTGGACTCATGTACGTCATATGGTGCATAATTTGGGGTAGGTAAGTACGAGATACAGTATCTAGGCACAAAATTCACTGTGCTTTATTTATATTTTGAGCAACATTTACTTTTACTCCACTGCATTTCCTCTAACTCTCTTGGTTACTCGTTACTACCACATAAAATGAGAAGAAGAAGAATTGCTATTATGGTCTGTCTTTATATAGAGCTTTTGTCGATGAGCTGCTTTTACACGACGCACATCTTTCATACACATTCACAGGCTTCAACATGGGGTTAAGTGTCTTTGCTCAAGGACACACGTCGTAGACATAGAAGTAACTAAGTAAATAAGTAATATACAAGTACTTGTACAAGTATTATTATAAAAAGTGACTTATCCCTTTTAGGTACTATTCAAGACTGCTCCTAGTGGACGATATCAGCAGGACGTTTAATTTCCCCACCCCTAAAGTATTTCTTTATTATCTCCTCTGCAGCGGAAAGCTAACAGACATACCCGCTTGACAAAGATCTGCTGGATGATTCGCGGCGATGACATGATGTGCTCCAGGAACGTCGGGTTTTCGACTGCATTGACGAGCTGCGCGCCGTCGACGCGGCCGAGCGTAGAGGCGGGAATGCCCACGATGAGAGAGCCCAGCATCACCAGAGATGAAGAGTCAATGATCTGGTGTGAGGAGGAGGAGGATGTGACCACTAAGACACTTTCACACAGAGCTTGCGTTGCCCTCAAATAATGACACGAGACAGACAATTACCTCAAATTTCCCCGAGGAAATGATAGATTGAATAATGGCCCTGGCCTGACCTTCGTTCCAGCCGTTCACAGCGCTGAGAACGGACAGAGCCTCGACGAGATGATCGGGGTTTATCGAGTGGATCTGGCCTGTGGATATGCCGCTGCTCTCTGAGCCGAGGGCAGTGATGGCTGAGGCATCGATGCTGTCACCGAGGTTACCCGCCAATGCTGCAGAAACCTACGATTCAAGGGGGAAAAAAACAAGACAGAAAATGAATAGTAAGAGATGGGTGACAAAAACAATCCTTATGTGAATGTTTTGTGTGTTTTTATCACCTGTGGATCCAGGTCTGTGCAGACAGTGGTCAGATTGTGCAACATTATCATAGTCTCCTTTTCATTCAGCTGAATGAACGACGGACCAGGAGCGACACAGCGACCCTCCAGAGGCAGACTAAAAGAGACCAAATACAGTAATAAATACAGTATACACTTTAAACGCGTGGGGCAGAACCAGGTTCCTCCGTTTAGACTTCGCTTTAGACTCACAGCAGGGGATTGAAGTTGCTGTCCTGCAGATAAACCAGCTCGGTGTAGTAGTTGGTGAGGTTGACAGGTACGGTGGAGTGGTTGAAGAGGGCGATGTTCAAAGGGTTCACTGTGAACACCTGGATCACCTGCAGAGAGGAGGGGGGGGGGGGGGGGGGGGGAGGATGTGATTGTTGTTGTGTTTTTGTCTGACGACAACACGGATTCATCGTCCACCGTCACAGAAACGGTGTGAAATACCTCAGACGATCCGAACGACTGCAAGTCCTCCAGCGTGAGGAAAACCACGAACGGGCCGATGTACTCGGCGAACCACGCTGTCGAGTTCAGCTCTGGGTCGGTGGCGTTGTAACACCGCGGCACCGTTGCTATGACGACAAAAAAGGAACGATCAATTTGCATAACACATAGGAGACGATACATGATATAATCTCACTCGTACACACAGATAAGTACCATAGGTGTCACTGGGTGAAGTTATTTGAAAACAATAATGAACCAACATGAGCCCTGAAACTCTTGCTTATTTACACCTCACATGGACTCTTATACTACTATTACTTAATAATTAATATGCAATATCATAGTTCTATTAAGAGGTAAAGACACTGCATTTGAACTTTTGAAACAGTTGAAAAATGTCGAAGGTATGGAGCTCCAGAGGGAAGGAAGAAAAAAAGCCCTAAGATGGAGATTGCAACAATAAAAATTGGATAATGACGTAATAATAATAACACTATAGATAACAGAAAAAACAACAGTTTCACTTTATTTGACACAGTTTTGCACCTATAGTGTACAAGACTGGTTGTGGGTGAACGTCTCTTGTATCGTGATTACTTTTCATGCATTTAATTTCATGTTTTTTTGCTGCCTCTATTTACTTGATCTCATCCGGCTTGTTGTGAAAAGTGTGCGTCTAACCTGAGGTGAGATACGCCCTGATGCTGTTAAACGCATCTGGCCGCATGAAGTCCACAGAGGTGTAGTTGAATTCACCTAAAAGTAAAACACTGAAACAACAAACGGACAATAAAGCATTATTATACAACATTGCCATGAATTCCTTCCTTTTAAAATCTTAATTAAACACAATACAAATGTATATAGGCAAAAGGTAAGAAAAAGGGGCAGGACAAAGAAAACCGGTTAGATTTAGTGGATTCGAGAGATATGACAACAGCATACGCAGATAATAACATATGAAAGAACAGCTAAATGTCCTGTAGGGGGAACACGCGAGAGTTACACAGTTAGAAACAGCGTAAAAATAACAGGCATGCATGCATACAGCTTTTGGAAGGCCAGGCAGCTGGAGTTGTAAGTGACGCTGGGGCTGATCAGATCCGGTGTGAGGAAGCCCACGTAGTTGGGGAGACCTTGGTCAAACCAGGCGTCGACTTCTGAACTCTCAGAACTCTCAAGTGCCATTGGCCAGACGCAAGACAGCGTGGACCGGCCCACGGCCTCTGGGAGAGACTCCTGTAGAAAGATGATACACATTCACATCTCAAACGGAGCAATGTGTATGATGAACTGTGTTTGCGTGTGGGACATACACTCTCTAGGAAGGCTGGCGTCTGCCTGTAGTTGTCGTAGAGAACGCAGAGCTGAGCATCGTCATCGACGACATCGGGGCGACGGAGGAAATCCCCGAGATCTGACGGAGGCATGGAGTTCACCAACTAGAAGAACCAACAAACACATTCTTAAGTATTTGATTTCTAAATGTTTGGCGACACACCTGTCTCTCTCTCTCTACACACCTGAGGCACTCGCTCGGGAGGCATGAGGAACAGGAAGGTGGTCAGGTTGGGGAACTGGAATCCCACGAATGTTTGTACCAGGAACCCATAGAAACTTTGGTTGTTGCCGTCACCGTAACAGCGAAGAGGAACTGGTCCTTTATTTATGATTAAGGGAGAGTGAAGGAGCCCGGGTGAGCGGTGACCTCTGACTCTTTGACAGCACAGCAGTGTGTGTGTGTGTGTGTGTGTGTAATGAAAGAAGTGTGAATTGTTTACCTGCGAGCTGTTGAACAATGTGCTTGTGGATTTCTTCCTTCACCTCATCACTGAGAGATGACATCGTTGAATTGAGCTCCTCGACTCTGAAATGAAAAACAAAATTCACTCATACCCCTAAATACACAACGTTGTTGTCACTGGGTCAGGAACCAATATGAACCCTGAAACCCAGGAAGCTAAATGGAACCCAGCCGAATGTATTTGATTATTTACACTTGTAAGGGGTAAGAACCTCGTGACTACCTCGTGACTACATGACACATACCCCAGCTGCTCCAGGCTGCAGTTCCTTCCCGCCAGTATTTTGAAGAACGCCGTGACGTGGTCAGGTGACAGGTCAAAGAGCAGGGGGCGCAGCCGGCTTTGGAGCCACATCGCCACGGTCGAGTCGTTCACAGAGGGATCTGAGAGGTTTGCTCTGTCAAACACGACTTGAAGCATGGCCGATCTCACCGGAGGGGGCAACATGTGTTCATTACCCTGCGGAAAAGACAGAATTTTATTTAGAGCGTGCAGATACCTGCTGGTCAGTTATGTAGTGTATGAATACCTTACAATACACTCTTAGAAATAAGGGTTCCAAAAGGGTCCTTTTGCAAAGGCTGAGGTTCTACCTGGAACCATTTGCTTCTGAAAAACCCTTTCCCCAACCATTGGTAACACTAATGGTTCCAGTAAAAACCATTTTGATCCAGAGAACCCCGTTAAAACCCCTTTTCTGAATAAAGGGTTTTAAAAGGGTTCTTGGTGGAACCTTTATAAGAAGGTTCAACCTCAAGCGAAAAAGGGTTCTCCTATGAGGACAAGCCGAAGAACCTTATATGGTTCCACTTAGCACTTTTATTTCTAAGAGTGTACATTATATCAAAGATAATAAGATAAACAATGGTTTAGACTTATACTACCATTCAACAGTTTGCGCTCACATAGAAATTACCTTATTTTTTAAGGTAAATCACTCTTTTTTCAATTAATATAACATTAAATGAATCATAAATACACTCTATACATTGTTAATGTAGTAAACGACTATTCTAGCTGTAAACGTCTGGTTTTTAATGGAATATGTACATAGGTGTATAGAGGCCCATTTCCAGTGTTCTAATGGTACATTGTGTTTACTAATGGCGTTAGAAGGCTATTGGATGATTAGAAAAGCCTTGTGCAATGATGTTAGCACAGCTGAAAACAGTTTTATTTGGAATAAAAATCATTATTTCTAATCTTGTCAATGTCTTGACTGTATTTTCTATTCATTATGCAACTATTTTGACGAATAAATGTGTGACTTTTAATGGAAAACACAACAAAAAGTGTATAGGTGAGCCCAAACTTGCGAACGGTAGTGTATATATAAGGAATGGTGTACTACAGTGTACTATCTGAGACACACACTCACCATAATGGCAGATGATAATGCATCAAAGAAGGCGGGGAGTTCATTGCTGGGGACATGGTTGGACAGCATGTCGACCTGTGCAGCAGAGGTGAGCTGTCCAGGTGTGGCGGACACCTCGGCGAGCTGTCTGACCGTCAGCTCCGACAGCGTCTCTATCTGTACGTACGCAGACAACACAGCTCGTCAATACAGTGAATAAAGGAACAAACAAAGCAACACGGTGAAACCATAGAATACCGCTGAGAAATCGGGGTTGAGCATCTGAAGGTCCTCGAGGGACGCGAGGACAGAAAAACCTCCCAGGTTCTTCTGCAGCCACACCCCAGAGTTGTTAGTGGTGAATCTGCAGCCGGGATCTAAACCAAGAAAAAGAAGTCTAAATTAACAAGACATCAATACAGCAAAGCTTTGGCATTCAATTTTGTACTACACTACAGAGATTTACTACAACGACTTTATAGGAAGCACCTACCGACAGTGACATTTTTGCTCAGGAAAACCCTTATGAAGTGTGTGTAGACAAACATCTGCCTGGCGAGGGTCATGTGTGGCTGGACGTGACTCAAAATCTGCACACTGGGATTAAAAATCAAGTTGAAAGGGGGGGGTCGCCACACGCGTGTGACAAATACTTTGCCGTCACTGTTGAGAGCCTGAGAGACGGTGACGAGAGGCTTACATGTGTTGGTAGCTGCTGCAGTTCAGCGCCTTTGTGGCGATGCATGACAGGAAGTCCGGGGAAACGGCGGGCAGGAACGGGAGAAGCCGCCCATTGAACCACTGCTGGATGAAGGCAGGGTCGTTGAAGCTGACGACGTTGAACGTGTCCAGTCGCAATTCCCGTATTGCGTCCAGAATCGTGGGCAGAGCAGGATTTCTGGGGTCCAGAGTCTATAAGAGATCATGTAAGTTGATTCCAAAACTGAGAAAAATGTGTTTCAGTGTGGCTGGGGTCAATTTATAGCTTCCAATTAACAACGAACAGTGGAAATACCTTTTTTCTATTATTGACCTACCCGATTTCCACATACATTACATTATAACTACATGATGTCAGTATATGGATACTTGCTATACGTGCGGTTTAAACATTTGGCAATTATCTATCTGTAAAGCAAGTTGTGTGTGTCTGTGACGGGCATATCTCACTGACCGTTAGTCAGATCGACCTAAGATTTTGGATATGGGTTGAGCATGGCCCGATGGTGTGCATCCTCGTTTTTCGAGTATTTATCACGCTACACCAGACAGGGGCACCGTCAGAACACAATCGCGCTATCAATCCGAAAACCGGACATCCGTGAAGTCCGCGAAAGGTTCTATTCTTGGCTCCACAGAGTCCTACACAAACTTCCAGCCTCAGAGGATTTATCTGTCCAGTGGATACATGTTATATATGACGGCAATGTGAGCCTGCAAATGATCACTTTTCCAAATGCTAACTGCTGTTAGCTCCCAGTGCCCGTAGGAAGTGCACTAGTTTATAAGAATGCATCTAAGTCTTATAACAAATAGACTTGATATTTTACAATTCAATCATAAACGACTGTAATTTTTTTTTATCAGACAACATTGATCCTAAAAAGGAGGCAAGAATTTAAGTGTTAAGAAGATGCTAATATTTTCTCCATTTTACTACTACTACAACAAATAAACCATTACTATTACTATTACTACAGATAATAAGATATGTGGAAACAATGCGTGTGGTTTTTACCTCGCTGGCAACAAGATCCAGAGCTCCATCCAGCACATGAGAGGTCTTAGAGAGGAGCAGCTTCCACTCGGATATGGATCCGCTGGAGTCGGACGACCTGTTACACATCAGCACCGCAGCCACGTCCTGTGCCGTTAACGCCGACAGCTGTGCGATGAACGAGCAGGACGACAGCAGGTGAGAAAAATACACCCATAAACCCACCGTTTTAGGGAGCTGTGGTTGTCGTTAAAAGTGTTTTTGCCGTCTTACCGAGGCACAAGCAAATTCCTCGACTGCAAAGTCACACATCTGTCCGCTGACGTTCAGCCTGTCGAGTTGGAGCTGCAGCGCGGTGCTGTGATTTCAAAATAATAATAATCAGGACATCGGTAGCAATGTTTTCCAGCCAAAAATAAGTATTTCATATCGCTCACCTGTTCACTCCAATACATACGTCTGTTTCTGTGAAAAACAACAGCATAATAATTGAATAATAATGATTATATTTGATGAAATAATTGAATATTTATAAAAAAAAATACTTTGTCAACTTACCATTTGTCATGGTAACATTGCACTGTGGGGGCAGATTGAAATAGTTATGGAGCACTATTTTACTAGACCATATTACAATGTAAATACAGTGTTCAAACTAAATAAAACAGAATAATATACTTACATTTCCTTTGTATATGATGCAACCTAGAATGAAACAAAAAAAAAAAACAGGTTAATGCAAATTATTTAAAGCTATTGCTCAGGAAATGCATATTAAAATAAATGCATTTTTTATAATAATTCTATTTTAAGAACATTGTAGTATTAGGAGAATAACAAAATGCTCACATTCAGGGAAGATGGAAATATTAAAAAAAATGTTGTGTAAAGTTTAATAGTCATCTGGGAGGTGCATTAGTGATGCCCTCTGTGTATTTTTAATGGACCTGCTCCGTATCTCACGAGGTGCCATCGCTATAGCGACCACTAAATGCAGGTACCACTCAGGTAAACACGCACACACAGTGAAGTGACAGTGAATATTAGGCCTCGTCTTCCTCTGCAATAGTCTTGTTCACACCGCAGTATTTTTATTCCATTAGTTATTTTAGTCCCATGTCTGTGATATACAGTCAAATGTATAAAAACTTCTCTTCTCACCTGGTGGCATGTGCTGGAATAAGGCGTTCTTGCTGTGGGTGATATCTGAAGCGAGAGCAATTGGAACTTGAACCATGGCCAGGTCCATTCTGGTAAACCTGGAACATCAAAGCAATGTGCATTTACCACCTTATTATTTTGCATAATCATAAATACACGTAAACAAACACCGTACTTGGACAAGGACTTACAGTGTTTTGTACGTTGAACACGAAAGGTTCGCCTTGAAACACAGAGGAGAAAGATGCTTACTTTAAACAAACTGTGTCAAAATGAACATCATAAACTTAGACAAAGACACTAATAATAACCTGTGGGAGGAGCATGACGAGGCGGAAGAGAAATTGGGGCAGTTTATTTTGCTCCGGAGGCTCAGTCAGGTGATCGAACACCACATCGATGATGATGTTTTCATCAGGAAGGTTAGGATGACGCAACACGAGCAGCTCCGCACTCTGCTCTGGAGTCAAGAGTCGCAAGACTTCCAGCTAAGCGGAAATGAAAATGATCTCGGCTTAATATAACAATGTAATAACAGGGCAGGGTTGATTATTAACATGTTTGTTGTCATCTCACAGGGTTGAAGCGTGGGTTCAGATGCAGAAGTTCCTCAACAGACAACCACATTGAAAATGGGCCCAGATTATTCACGAGCCACTCTGCGCTCGAATTGGAGCCGTTCACGCAGCCTGGATCTGGAGTCAAGTTGTGGCGACAAAGAGATTATTAACGCGTTGTTTTCAAGAATATGCATGTGGTCACAGCATCACGTTCGTTCGTATTTTTTATCCCTCAGCGAGTACCTGAGTGTGGTTGTGACAGGAAGGGGATGATGAAACTCGTCAAGACCAAGTTGTTCTGTTTTAGGGACACGTACCCAGACTGGCGGACGAAGACCTGCAGTCTGAAAATTAAAGCACAGAAGCAATGTGTTGGAGTGAAGGAAAAAAGGAGAAATATAATACATCAATATTAAGTCCAACAGCTTGAAAACAAGTGCAACATATCAATGTTATCTATCTCTGTGTCAGTGACTTACATTTGCTGGTACGACTGACAGCTGAGATTCCTTTGGATCACACATTCCAGAAACTGCCTTGACGCAAACGGCACGAACGCTCTGAGACGACCAGAAAACCACTTGCTGATCTCACTGCTGCTCATCAGCTGCTCATCAGTCAGCAGCGACACTCTCATCTCCCCGATTACATCCAAAACGTCCGATGCTGATGGACCCACCATGGGCATTGACTGTGGACAAGGTCAGCTGATTAAATCCCTCTGATTTGCCCATTTGATATATTCACTTCAAAAGAAGATAACAATGTTCATCAGGGTTCTAAAGACTACTCACTGTGTTAGCTATGATGTCCAGAGCTGGGTCCAAGATGAAGGACAGTTTAGTGAGCACCATCTTCCAAAGCATCTTGGAGTGGCTGCTGTTTCCGGGCAGGTTACATTTCAGGAGAGACAACAGCTGATGGGCTGTGAAGTTTTCCAGCTGTATGTGTGACATTTAGTTATTTAGCCAAGAGGAGAATAGTCGCTGCTCTTTACGCAGAATCTTATCTTGACTCACCTGTGCACATGCATATGTTTGAAGGGTAAAATTACAGGGGACGGACATGTAGTGCCACGTGTTCAAGTGAGACTGGAGTTCAGAGCTGTAAATACATGTAAAACAAAGTCAGTACAGAGACGTTTACAACAGTTATGATCTTTTCTGGTGTGAGATATTAAATATTTGAATACCTGTCGACTCCCGTGCAGATGACTGAGGCTGTCGAAGAATAGACAAAAAAAGAAAAACAATCAAACATCTGAAGAAATCTCATGAAAGATAAAATGATTCTTCACTTAAAGAGCTCTTACCATTGAAGGTGGTTGCTGGACACTGTTAATGACAGATTTAACACATTTAAAAATCAAATGAATAATAACATAATTTATCTGCTGAAATTCAACCGAAAATAAATCAATGGAGCCTCAATAAAATACATGTCATATAACGTAAGTTGAGCTAATTAATCTTAGTAAATAAGTCATCTCACCGTCAGGTTCTTCGGCACACATTCTGTTCAGGTGAAAACAGAAAATCAATCAATAAGTAAACACCTCTGTTTCAACAGGAATATTTGCAATTCAAATACAATTTCAAAGTCTGTATAGTGTGTGTTTGTGTTTATCTCCACTGACCCTCTGGTGCTATGTTCGTCAGTTCATTTATGCCAGCCCAGACGGACGGCTCAAGGTCATTGTGCAGCGATGGTATCATAGCGTACAGTCGCTTAAAACTGACACGAAAATAACAAAAACAGACATTAAACCAGACGTCAGCGATCATATGATCATCAACACGACACAACACTTTGATTTTGTTACTGTGGGAGAAAAATGAAAGTACTCACATGTGTGTGTAGACACCACAGGGTGGATTGACCTAAGGAATTAGATGTTTCATAGTCAAACACACAGCACAGGTAAAAGTTTGTGGAGGAAAAATGGTCAAATCAAAGATTTTACCTCCTTGGCAAGTGGAGGCAAGTAGTGCAGGACCTCTGGAAGCTCTTCAGGGCTTGCCTCCAGAAAGTCAAACACTCTGTTGATGACGACATGTTTTTCTGGAGGAGAAGGAAGAGGCAACACCATCATCTCTGCCAACTGTTTTGGAGAAAGGAGGTGAAGAACCTCCAGCTGACAAAACAGAAGAAGAGAGAATGCATTATTTATTTATTTATTTAACTTGGATTTAAATAAAGTATGTTCATGTTTGGTTCAAGTTTTCTAGACTTACTCCAGAGAAGTTTGGGTTCAGCTTGTAGAAGTCAGTGACGACAGCAAATCTTGAGAAGAAGCCAAAGTTTACAGTCAGCCACTCTGCACTGTTATTGACTGCAGGGAGACACCGGGGCTCTGAAACACAGGCACAGAAATATGTGCATATTGTCATGTCCAATTTGTCCAGGCTTGTAAGTCTAAGTCTATGTTACTTGTATCTGCTTTATCTGCTTACCAGACGTGTTCTGATGCATCAGAAAGGAATAGATGAAGTGCTTATAGATGTTGTGACCATGACCGTACATGGGATCTGCATCCATCATACTCATGTGTTTGCTGAGAGCTGCAACTCTGCACAGAGCAAAGTAAAACACACAATGACAGTCCAGTCGCAAAGGCCCCATATCCACGTTATCTTGAAAAGGTGCACATTCATGTGTGCACATTCTGTGTCAGTGACTTACATTTGCTGGTACGACTGACAGCTGAGATTCCTTTGGATCAAACATCGCAGAAACTGCCTTGACGCAAACGGCAGGAACGCTCTGAGACGACGAGAAAACTTGTTGATCTCACTGCTGTTCATCAGCTGCTCATCGGTCAGCAGTGACACTCTCATCTCCCCAATTACATCCAAAACCTGCGATGCCGATGGACCCACCATGGGCACTGACTGTGGACAAGGTCAGCTGATTAAATCACTATTTGCACACGTGCTTCTGATTTGTCCATTCGGCTATTTGATATATTCACTCAAAAAGAGGATAACAATGTTTTAAAAACTACTCACTGTGTTAGCTATGATGTCCAGAGCTGGGTCCAAGACGTAGGACAGTTTAGTGAGCACCATCTTCCAAAGCATCTTGGAGTGGCTGCTGTTTCCGGGCAGTTTACATTTCAGGAGAGACACCAGCTGATGGGCTGTGAAGTTTTCCAGCTGTATGTGTGACATTTAGTTATTTAGCCAAGAGGAGAAGAGTCGCTGCTCTTTACGCAGTATCTTATCTGGACTCACCTGTGCACATGCATATGTTTGAAGGGTAAAATTACAGGGGACGGACATGTAGTGCCACGTGTTCAAGTGAGACTGGAGTTCAGAGCTGTAAGTACATGTAAAACAAAGTCAGTACAGAGACATTTACAACAGTGATGATCTTTTCTGGTGTGAGATATAAAATATTTGAATACCTGTCGACTCCTGTGCAAATGACTGAGGCTGTCGAACAATACACAAAAAAAGAAAAACAATCAAACATCTGAAGAAATCTAATGAATGATGAAATGATTCTTCACTTAAAGAGCTCTTACCATTGAAGGTGGTTGCTGGACACTGTTAATGACAGATTTAATACATTTAAAAATCAAATAAATAATGACATCATTTATCTTATCAATCTTAGTAAATAAGTCATCTCACCGTCAGGTTCTTCGGCACACATTCTATTCAGGTGAAAACAGAAAATCAATCAATAAGTAAACACTTCTGTTTCAACAGGAATATTTGCAATTCAAATACAATTTCAAAGTCTGTATAGTGTGTGTTTGTGTTTATCTCCACTGACCCTCTGGTGCTATGTTCGTCAGTTCATTTATGCCAGCCCAGACGGACGGCTCAAGGTCATTGTGCAGAGATGGTATCATAGTGTACAGTCGCTTAAAACTGACACGAAAATAACAAAAACAGACATTAAACCAGACGTCAGCGATCATATGATCATCAACGCGACACAACACTTTGATTTTGTTACTGTGGGAGAAAAATGAAAGTACTCACATGTGTGTGTAGACACCACAGGGTGGATTGACCTAAGGAATTAGATGTTTCATAGTCAAACACACAGCACAGGTAAAAGTTTGTGGAGGAAAAATGGTCAAATCAAAGATTTTACCTCCTTGGCAAGTGGAGGCAAGTAGTGCAGGACCTCTGGAAGCTCTTCAGGGTTTGCCTCCAGAAAGTCAAACACTCTGTTGATGACGACGTGTTTTTCTGGAGGAGACGGAAGAGGCAACACCATCATCTCTGCCAACTGTTTTGGAGAAAGGAGGTGAAGAACCTCCAGCTGTTCAGGAGACAAAACAGAAGAAGAGAGAATGCATTATATATTAATTTAACTTGGATTTAAATAAAGTATGTCTTCTGCACGTTTAAGTTTTCCAGACTTACTCCAGAGAAGTTTGGGTTCAGCTCGTAGAAGTCAGTGACGACAGCAAATCTTGAGAAGAAGCCAAAGTTTACAGTCAGCCACTCTGCACTGTTATTGACTGCAGGGAGACACCGGGGCTCTGAAACACAGGCACAGAAATATGTGTATATTGTCATGTCCTATTTGTCCAGGCTTGTAAGTCTAAGTCTGTGTTACTTGTATCTGCTTTATCTGCTTACCAGACGTGTTCTGATGCATCAGAAAGGAATAGATGAAGTGCTTATAGATGTTATGACCATGACCGTACATGGGATCTGCATCCATCATACTCATGTGTTTGCTGAGAGCTGCAACTCTGCACAGAGCAAAGTAAAACACACAATGACAGTCCTGTCGCAAAGGCCCCATATCCACGTTATCTTGAAAAGGTGCACATTCACGTGTGTACATTCTGTGTCAGTGACTTACATTTGCTGGTACGACTGACAGCTGAGATTCCGTTGGATCAAACATCGCAGAAACTGCCTTGACGCAAACGGCAGGAACGCTCTGAGACGACGAGAAAGCCACTTGTTGATCTGACTGCTGTTCATCAGCTGTTCATCGGTCAGCAGTGACACTCTCATCTCCCCAATTACATCCAAAACCTGCGATGCCGATGGACCCACCATGGGCACCGACTGTGGACAAGGTCAGCTGATTAAATCACTATTTGCACACGTGCTTCTGATTTGTCCATTCGGCTATTTGATATATTCACTCAAAAAGAGGATAACAATGTTTTAAAAACTACTCACTGTGTTAGCTATGATGTCCAGAGCTGGGTCCAAGATGAAGGACAGTTTAGTGAGCACCATCTTCCAAAGCATCTTGGAGTGGCTGCTGTTTCCGGGCAGGTTACATTTCAGGAGAGACACCAGCTGATGGGCTGTGAAGTTTTCCAGCTGTATGTGTGACATTTAGTTATTTAGCCAAGAGGAGAATAGTCGCTGCTCTTTACGCAGTATCTTATCTGGACTCACCTGTGCACATGCATATGTTTGAAGGGTAAAATTACAGGGGACGGACATGTAGTGCCACGTGTTCAAGTGAGACTGGAGTTCAGAGCTGTAAATACATGTAAAACAAAGTCAGTACAGAGACGTTTACAACAGTTATGATCTTTTCTGGTGTGAGATATTAAATATTTGAATACCTGTCGACTCCTGTGCAGATGACTGAGGCTGTCGAACAATACACAAAAAAAGAAAAACAATCAAACATCTAAAGAAATCTAATGAATGATGAAATGATTCTTCACTTAAAGAGCTCTTACCATTGAAGGTGGTTGCTGGACACTGTTAATGACAGATTTAATACATTTAAAAATCAAATAAATAATGACATCATTTATCTTATCAATCTTAGTAAATAAGTCATCTCACCGTCAGGTTCTTCGGCACACATTCTATTCAGGTGAAAACAGAAAATCAATCAATAAGTAAACACTTCTGTTTCAACAGGAATATTTGCAATTCAAATACAATTTCAAAGTCTGTATAGTGTGTGTTTGTGTTTATCTCCACTGACCCTCTGGTGCTATGTTCGTCAGTTCATTTATGCCAGCCCAGACGGACGGCTCAAGGTCATTGTGCAGAGATGGTATCATAGTGTACAGTCGCTTAAAACTGACATGAAAATAACAAAAACAGACATTAAACCAGACGTCAGCGATCATATGATCATCAACGCGACACAACACTTTGATTTTGTTACTGTGGGAGAAAAATGAAAGTACTCACATGTGTGTGTAGACACCACAGTGTGGATTGACCTAAGGAATTAGATGTTTCACAGTCAAACACACAGCACAGGTAAAAGTTTGTGGAGGAAAAATGATCAAGCAAAGATTTTACCTCCTTGGCAAGTGGAGGCAAGTAGTGCAGGACCTCTGGAAGCTCTTCAGGGTTTGCCTCCAGAAAGTCAAACACTCTGTTGATGACGACATGTTTTTCTGGAGGAGAAGGAAGAGGCAACACCATCATCTCTGCCAACTGTTTTGGAGAAAGGAGGTGAAGAACCTCCAGCTGACAAAACAGAAGAAGAGAGAATGCATTATTTATTTATTTATTTAACTTGGATTTAAATAAAGTATGTTCATGTTTGGTTCAAGTTTTCCAGACTTACTCCAGAGAAGTTTGGGTTCAGCTCGTAGAAGTCAGTGACGACAGCAAATCTTGAGAAGAAGCCAAAGTTTACAGTCAGCCACTCTGCACTGTTATTGACTGCAGGGAGACACCGGGGCTCTGAAACACAGGCACAGAAATATGTGTATATTGTCATGTCCTATTTGTCCAGGCTTGTAAGTCTAAGTCTATGTTACTTGTATCTGCTTTATCTGCTTACCAGACGTGTTCTGATGCATCAGAAAGGAATAGATGAAGTGCTTATAGATGTTATGACCATGACCGTACATGGGATCTGCATCCATCATACTCATGTGTTTGCTGAGAGCTGCAACTCTGCACAGAGCAAAGTAAAACACACAATGACAGTCCAGTCGCAAAGGCCCCATATCCACGTTATCTTGAAAAGGTGCACATTCATGTGTGCACATTCTGTGTCAGTGACTTACATTTGCTGGTACGACTGACAGCTGAGATTCCGTTGGATCAAACATCGCAGAAACTGCCTTGACGCAAACGGCAGGAACGCTCTGAGACGACGAGAAAGCCACTTGTTGATCTCACTGCTGTTCATCAGCTGTTCATCGGTCAGCAGTGACACTCTCATCTCCCCAATTACATCCAAAACCTGCGATGCCGATGGACCCACCATGGGCACTGACTGTGGACAAGGTCAGCTGATTAAATCACTATTTGCACACGTGCTTCTGATTTGCCCATTCGGCTATTTGATATATTCACTCAAAAAGAGGATACCAATGTCTTAAAAACTACTCACTGTGTTAGCTATGATGTCCAGAGCTGGGTCCAAGACGTAGGACAGTTTAGTGAGCACCATCTTCCAAAGCATCTTGGAGTGGCTGCTGTTTCCAGGCAGTTTACATTTCAGGAGAGACACCAGCTGATGGGCTGTGAAGTTTTCCAGCTGTATGTGTGACATTTAGTTATTTAGCCAAGAGGAGAAGAGTCGCTGCTCTTTACGCAGTATCTTATCTGGACTCACCTGTGCACATGCATATGTTTGAAGGGTAAAATTACAGGGGACGGACATGTGGTGCCACGTGTTCAAGTGAGACTGGAGTTCAGAGCTGTAAGTACGTGTAAAACAAAGTCAGTACAGAGACATTTACAACAGTTATGATCTTTTCTGGTGTGAGATATAAAATACTTGAATACCTGTCGACTCCTGTGCAGATGAATGGGGCTGTCGAACGATAGACAAAACAAAAATGAAACATCTGAAGAAATCTAATGAATGATAAAGTGATTCTTCACTTAAAGGGCCCTTACCATTGAAGTGGGTTTGTGGACACTGTTAATGACAAATTTAATACATTTAAAAACCAAATAAATAATGACATCATTTATCTGTAGTAATTCAACCAAGAGTTACGAAATTCAATTAAATCAAGTCATGTTACGTAAGTTGTGCTAATTAATCTTAGTAAGTAAGTCATCTCACCGTCAGGTTCTTTGGCACGCATTCTGTTCAGATGCAAAGAGAAAATCAATCGATAAGTAAACACTTCTGTATCAACAGGAATATTTGCAATTCAAATACAATTCCAAACATAAACTAGAAAAGCACTCGGAGCGCGCAGACATCCGCCAAGGCAGCTCAGCCCCCACAAACCCCCCCCCCCCCCCTTTGGACTTTGAAAATCTACTCTTACCATTGATAATTTGGCAACATATAAAAGCTCAGTCCTACAAAATACACCCTGGGTCAGACAGCGAGTGTTGTAACCAGTGATAGTGTCTACGGATCACGCCAAAAATGTATTCACTAGTTCCTGGTCCCATTGTGGACATTTCCTGAATGTCATCCAAATCCGTCTGTGACTTTTCGAGTTATGTTGCTAAATAACAGACAGACAAACTCCGGTGAAAACATAACCTCCTTGGCGGAGGTAAAAATAAGAGCTTATCTTAATTCCTGGTTAAAATTATTGTATACGTCGGTATTGGTGTTTATCCCCAGTGTGAGGAAGAGAGACTGACCCTCTGGTGCAATGTCCATCAGTTCATCTATGCCAGCCCAGATGACCGGCTCCATGTCAAGGTGCAGAGATGGTATCATAGCGTACAGTTGGTTAAAACTGACAAAAAAATAACAAAAACAGACATTAAACCGGACGTCAGTGATCATATGATCATCAACACAGTCACAACCCTTTGATTTTGTTACTGTGGAAGAAAAATTAAAGTACTCACATGTGTGTGTAGACACCACAGGGTGGATTGACCTAAAGAATTAGATGTTTCATAGTCAAACACACAGCACAGGTAAAAGTTTGTGGAGGAAAAACTATCAAAGCAAAGATTTTACCTCCTTGGCAAGTGGAGGCAAGTAGTGCAGGACCTCTGGAAGCTCTTCAGGGCTTGCCTCCAGGAAGTCAAACACTCTGTTGATGACGACGTGTTTTCCTGGAGGAGAAGGAAGAGGCAACACCATCATCTCTGCCAACTGTTTTGGAGAAAGGAGGTGAAGAACCTCCAGCTGTTCAGGAGACAAAACAGAAGAAAAGAGAATGCATTATTTATTCATTTAACTTGGACTTAAATAAAGTATGTCTTCTGCACGTTCAAGTTTTCCAGACTTACTCTGGAGAAGTTTGGGTTCAGCTCGTAGAAGTCAGTGACGACAGCAAATCTTGAGAAGAAGCCAAAGTTTTTAGTCAGCCACTCTGCACTGTTATTGACTGCAGGGAGACACCGGGGCTCTGAAACACAGGCACAGAAATATGCATATATTGTCATGTCCTATTTGTCCAGGGTATTAATACAATTTGGCATTGGTCATTGGTTTGGATTATATACATATATATATTAAATATATTAATTTTCTTTTCATATTTTGCAAATATATTGCTCAGTGAAAATGTGAGTCATATTTGTAGCAAGGTTTTGCATTATTATCACATTATTATTAGCCAGAGTGTCATATAAAGTCAAAGAATGTTTAATGTTTAATAAAATAATAATGGCTCTGCTTACCAGACATGTTCTGATGCATCAGAAAGGAATAGATGAAGTGCTTATAGATGCTACGACTGTACATGGGATCTGCATCCATCATACTCATGTGTTTGCTGAGACCTGCGACGCTGCACAGAGCAGTAAAGTACAACACAGAACCGCAGTTAGTGCACCACACCTTGTGTTTTCCCACAAAAATCTCAATTTCATCCCAAAAATCCCCCTGTGAACTCACATGGTTTGGTAAACAGGACAGGAGAAGTTCTTGGTGCTGAGGCAGGACAGAAGGGCCGGTGAAATGTCCGGCAGATGGGGCATCAGTTTGATCTTGAACCAGAGTTTGATGAAGTCCGGGTCACGCAGGTGTTCCTGAGTCAGAGACGGAGGCTCCACCTCACTAAAGATCTGCTCAAAGTCAGATGCCAGCTCTCTGAAGTTCTATGGGAGGAAAGCAACACACATTGAATATAAACAAATGCAACACAACGCCTCATCAGACGTATGAGCGTTATCTATGGCACTCACCGTTTTGGCAAATTCCATCATGAGTGAGTTCAGTCGTGTTGTCAGCTCGTTGATCAGCCTCATGATCGTTGCTTCGGTTATTGTCAGGTTGGTTCGAGCGGCACAGAGCATGATGTTTGCCACCTTTTCCACCACATTAGTCAGCTGGGAGCGACAAAAAAAAAACATTCGTTTTTGGTATGATTCATTAATATGACTCATCCTCGATTCATGATAAACGAAAGAAAGAAAGAAAAATAAAAGCCTCACCCCACAAGGACCCTGATCAAGGGAAATACTACAAACATCCATAAGTTCACTGGTTTCATTGTCCATCATACCATGTTCCAGATAGCTGAACAGAGACAAACAGCACAAATATGGACTTAAATAATGTAATACACCATGTCATAACACGGAAACGTGGAAACATGATTAAAGCTCCAATATCCACTTTCCTAACCAAAACAACGAGCTACTTTAGATAACATTGACTCACAATGCTCGGTGGAAGGCAAGCTTGATGTTTGGATGCATCAGGGAGTCGTCGCTCTGCAAAAAGCTCTGCAACAATGGTATCACGACCTTCGTGTACCAGTCCTCCACATTGGTCACGTCAAACCCAATCGATGGCCTCTCTGCTCCACTCTCTTTATTGTCTGGAACGCCGGACCCGTTCTGTGGCCGGTACATGTCCGCCAGCTCAGACAGAGTCCAGTTGAGCACAAACTGAGTCAGAGTGGTACTTTTGATTCGTGACACGTTTCTCTGGTGGGGGGGAAACGGAGCAGGTCAGGAGTTATTACATATTGTTTGCAGGTGCTGGGTTTTTTGTGTTATATATGCGGGGCATGTGTGAGGACTTGTACCTCACGTGTAAAGGACACAAATTCATGAACAAAGCTCCCAACGGGTCTGAATGCCATCCTGAACCCATTTAGGACCTGTAAGTGAGACACAAGTGGGGTAGTTATTTTAAGAACAAACACTAGTAGTGTATTTGCTCAAATGTCTAATTTGATAGTATGTCCAGTATTCCAGCTTCCAAGACCAGGAAGAATCTGCATCATCAATGTCATAATATAGTACCTGTGTCATGGTGTGCTGTGGGTCCTTAGGGTAGATGGATAGAGGGCTAGGGGTTGTGCTGGTGTTGCCTCCATCAGGCCTTGGGGTGGAATGAGGGCCAGAGCCTCCTGTCAGCAAACTGTTGAAGACCAATGTTAAGGTGTTGTTGTCCCAACTTTGGACCTCAGGCATCAGCAGCAGCTCGGCCTTCTGCTCTGGAGACAACAGGTGAAGAACCTCCAACTGTGGTGGAAGAAAAAAAAAGAGCCAGAGCCCAAGAACAGGAAGCAGAAGGAAGATGAAGATGTGGGAATGATGTGGACTTGAGTGTTAAAAAAAAATCAAACAATTAATGTAGTAATTCTCAAGTAAACTCACTCCACTGAAAATCAAGTTGAGTTTTGATAAGTCCTTTAATCTAGCCATGGCTCTGAAGGCACCAAAGTTTTTTATGAGCCATTCCTCGTTGCTCTCGTGTGGGCTCACACAACCTGTACACACACAAACACAAATGCGCATTATGCAAGATGCTGCACAAGACAGTGTATCCTGGCAAATATCTAATCTGTTCTTATGTCATAATAGCATTACAACTTTACCAGAAACTCTGTCTCCAGACAGAAATGGGTACATAAAGAACGTGTAGATCCACTTTTGTTTGTTGGGCTCCAGCTCAGAATAATAGTGACTGAGCTCCCTCACCCTGTGAAGAAGTAAAAAAGATGGTAAGTGGCTCCAGAAACTCATACTCGTAGACAGGACAGAGACAGATGTAGACATACACAGTCCGGTAAGTGGTGCAGCTGAAGTTCTTGGTGCTGAGACAGGTCAGGAATTGTTTGGTGATGGATTTAAGCAATGGCGCAATCTTGACATCCAGCCACATCTGTACCAGGACTTCATTCTGGAGGGGGTCAGCTTCACTGTTCATTTCCAGGTCCCCTTGCAAGGTGAGGAATGGCACTCCTGTCATGCTGGTCCTCTGTGGTGGCAGTGAAAGGTTATGTTTAAGGAAACGCTGCTCAAAACGTATTCTAACTTAAATGACACTAGCTTTAATCAAACTATATGTGACACTTGACCTAAAGTGTAATCTTCCTACAAATATGGAAAGGATGACTCAATGAGAAAAGAACAAAAACAGCACCAACTGGTCAGGTTGGAAAACAAGACAACATTCCTCCTGTTTCACTGTGTCGGTGTTAACTGCAAGTTGTACCATGAAGGTGTACACGTCCATTGTTGCTTCAAGCAGGCCTTTCAGCCTCCTCATGTGGTCCCGGCCGGTGTCTCCCTCTGATAGCCCCACACAGTGGAGGAAGTTTGAGGTCGGATCCCATTTCTTGGAATGAACGGCAAAAGGAAAACATGAGCAATAATAGAATTATGCGGACAAATATAGAGAAAAACTAGATAAAACAACATTTCATTGCATGTTTAGTTAAGCGTATGACTCTTGTAGCTGTTGGGGCTACTTTTAAGTGTTTCGTGTACAGATGTATTTACAATCTGAGGGCTCACGGAAGTGAGCAAATCTGCCTCAAATGGAAGTCCGTATGACAAAAAGAGGCCACGTAATGCTTTACTGTGTCATGTAAGAACACATGGGTGGTTAGTAAACCACATTCAGAAACGATATTACCAGCTATAATAACTCATAATGCTATTTACAACATTAAATGAAGTACCAGCTTGAAAATTCTGATACTGTATTTAAGAAACATGTCTCAGCTAATCCTTTTTAATTAGTCTACTCGACTTGACAAAAAAACCCACTTATTATTAATGCTTTTTGCCTGAGGTGTTAGAATTGTACAGTTTAACTTGTTAAAGCACAACAGTGATGTATATGATATGATATGGGCTGTGATCCATACTTATTTCTAGCTAGTGCTATTTTATGTTCAGGTTAAATAACATTGATAGTAAGAGTTAAATGGAATAGAGCCATATTGTTAATGGCATTAATACCTTTATTGCTATGTTAGATGAAAATATCTACTGTAAAAATAAATATCAATAGTACATTTCTGCCAAACACCAACAGATAATCTGCAATTCAGTGTTCTTTCCACATCTATTTGTTGATCAAATCTGTTGAGAATCCTATTGTAATAAGTCCAGTACGGTGACTAATGTGAACGACGTGCAAATTGTTCTTCACACCAAGTGCCATGTGATGTTGTGGGAAATGCTCTTTGTCAAAGACATTCCTGGTGTTGTGCCAATAGTGTCAAAAGTAAACCAGGATATGTGTGGTTGTGTGGCAACTTCAGGTGTCTAAAACATTAAACATTAAATATTTAACTATTTTATACGTGTATAAGTGAACACATATTGGTGTAAATGTGGAAAAAGTTGACGTTAAGAAATTTCCCAACATTAAACATTGTTTGAAGCTAAGCTAACCCTAACCCTGAAATGACGTTGAGGTTATTTTCAACTTGAGCCACTTTACAAACGGCACCTTTTACATAAAAGTATTCTGCTGCTGCTAAATGTAGCTTCCTACCTGTTTTGGTGACGACCACAGCTTGTTTCAGCCAGTATTTACAAGAAAAGACGTTTAAATAATCCCCCGTGCGAGCAGCAGTTTACCCAGAGTAAAGTCATGGACGCTACAGTGACTTAACGATCAGAAAGTGCGTGGGCGGGGCGGGGGGTTGTCAGCTAGCTTGTTATACGCTAACATTAGCATAATTAATTATTACAAACAATAAAAATAGATAACAAATTTAAAAAAATGTCACATTAGCATTTCGACTGCTCTGGAATCGTTATTTGTAAGAAAATGGAGTTTGGTGATGACGTTTTCTCCGGGGCTGTCGAGTAAAATGACTGCTAATGCTAACTGGGCACGTTAGCTGTTGCTAACTTAGCCACAGCCTCTCATGTAGCTTGTTTTATTTATATTTAGCTTATATATATATTTTTTAACAGCAGATAAAAGCAGAACATGTTCTATATGTAGCGTTGGGGAATATTTGGTTGGATTTAAATCACTACTGTAGGAGCTAAAACCTTAGTTTAATTCTGTTGTAATTAATTTAGTTCTGATTTTTGAAGATGTCACTTCCGGTGTTGTCTGTGTCACTTGTTTTTTTACGCATACGTCACGGTTCAGGGCTAATTTAGCCTCATAGCTGCGTTTTCATTTAGGATTTATACACATACAGTTAACGTAATAATAACTATATATTAATAGTAATAATAACAACTAAGTGACAGGTTCACTTACCGTGCTGCAGGTTTCCTTCGCCGTGCATGTGTCATTTCTGTAGATGTGTGAAGCAACACGATTAGAATTTAAAAGGCACAAAAATAATACTAATTGTGTTTCAAATGTCACACACTAATGATTCTGTATGACTGTTGTGTCTGATCTTACCTTTTTGCATCTGATTGCCCTGTTAGAGAAGATGAAGTTCACTGTTAGAGCTGATAGTAGAGCTTTTTTTTTTTTAATGATTATAATTATAATGTTTATTCACGCATTTAGCTGTCTGTTGTCTGCCTGTTTTTAAAGGCGCCATATGTAAGAAAGTGGCCAAAAATGGTTACTATAATACAGAGGTCTTTTAGGTTTGGTTTTCTGACATAACTGGCGACCCGCGGTTGCTCGGCAGCTGAGACTCTACTGACTGCAATGATAGGTAGACGGCGGTAGGTGGCGCCACATGCAAAAAAAACATGATTTCCAAAACAAAAAATGATTTGCAGTCTGCAAAAGATTTTTTTTAGTGCAAATATTTTGTCCGTACTGTTGTTGTTGGTGAGTTCAGTTTGTTATATGAACATTATTCCTGAGTCTCTGTGACATATTAGGAGGATTTTATGTTTATTATTATTATTATACATATTCAGTTGACTCGAGAGACCTTACAATACTACAGAGGAACCCAATAGTTCCCACAATGAGCAAGCACCTGACGATTCAGGGCCGACCCAAACGCGCTTGGGATTAAAGATTAAAGAGTCGGGGTAAAGTTATTTGGACAAACGTTGTTGATTTTGGTATTTTGCTATCGTTGTCCTTTGAACAATAAGGCTACTGTTGTTGTACAATTGTACGATTGTTCTCAAATGCAGCGAAGGGATCAAATAATTAATTACTTCCTTGTCTGTCAATACTTTGTGAATTCCGTGTGTCTGCGTCAGTCACAGTCTGATTCATCCGTGTTGGCTTTTTGCGGCGACAACTCAGGGAAGCAAAATTTACCACGGAACACAGACATTAACTAATACGGGAGTTAGACATTGGGTCTTTTACCGGGACAAGCTGACTTATGGAATAAAATCAGGATTTGAAAAAAAAAAAACGTATATATGATCTTACCAAACCAGCAGCCCAACAGGTATATCAGTAGAAACAGGTAGCATGATCTCATGATGTGACGAGTCTCATGAGATGAGAGGGTAAAATAAAAAAATCACTGGGGAAGGAATCAGAGAGAGCAGGTGACACATCAGGTGGAAAATCGGCCCAACACACACACACACACACACACAAAGGTAATTCAGAGGAAATAATTACGGATGTTTATTCCAAACCATTAAGGCTTAAAGGCGCCATATGTAAGAATGTGGCCAAAAACAGTTACTACATTCAAATTCAAAATACCGAGGTCTTTTAGGTTTCGTTTTCTGACGTAACTGGCAACCCGTGGTTGCTCGGCAGCTGAGACTGAGAAATATTTTGTCTGTACTGTTGTTGTTGGTGAGTTCAGTTTGTTATATGAACATTATTCCTGAGTCTCTGTGATAAATAAGGAGGATTTTACGGCCAGTTGCTTTAGATTTATCACATAACGCACCTTTAACATTACACACAAAGTAAGGCGTCTTATTCGTGGAAAACTTTAGTCATTTAGCCTTTGTGAGATGCTTATGATAGGCATCAGGGAGTGGCTGTTAGATATCTGGCAGGACCTTCACCGTAGCACAAAAGTGATGGGACAACAAACGATTCAAGAGAAAGAAAAAAACGCTGAAACGCGACACTGTCCACGTCCACACAACGCACGGACAAAAGAAACGCAGGACAAAGGTTAGAAGGAAAAAAAAAAAGTGGGTCCTTTTTATCTGCAAAGCAAAAGCAATGATTCCTTTTCAGTATTATTATTATTATATGATAATAATAATATCGCTTCAGGGGATATTTTAACCTGAATTCTACTTTCATTCAGCACCCCCCTGCGCGGCACACAAACGCTCCCTCACTCAGCTCTGATAGTATTGCTTGACAGATGACAGGTTTCTTTTCAGACGAATAATAATGCTACGTTTGTTTCTGTTCGCGAAAGACAGAGACAAAATAACATACGCTTCCAGGGCCGGCCCAAGGCATAAGCGAACCAAGCCGCTGCTTAGGGCCCCGTGACCACTAGAGGGCCCAGCAAGGGCAATTAACTAAATACATTAAATAAAATAAAAGTTTGGATTGGAGTAGTTTATGTAGAATTTTTCTCCCCAGTTTTTACATATCTGTCAGATGTGATTATTTACCTTTACATTTTATTTATAAACCTTTTTTATTACCTTGTTCCCGGTGCCTCTGTTGAGTTACTATTATTATTTTTTAAGTATTTGTTTGATATTTATTTGTTTATTTTATTAAATGCTGTGTTTTTTTATATATAAAAGTCAAATCTTTGTATTACAGGAGTGTATTTTGAATCCCCCCCAAAGATTTTTATATATATATATATATATTTTATCTATAAACAGCTTGGTTTTATGTATTGATTCTCTGTGTCGCCAGCAGGGGGAGTTGCTGATTTTGCCATATGCCGTATTCGTGACAGAGTAGAATAAGTAGAATACCTTTAGTACAGTAGGTGTGTGAATGATCAATAATCATTATTATTGGCAGTAACAGAGGGCCCCAAAATCAAATTTTGCCTAGGGCCCCATGGAGGCTTGGGCCGGCCCTGGACGCTTCTTCCCAAGTGTAATTTTCAAGCAATCGAGCAAAAAGATAGACGATTCGTTTAATTTGGACGTTTTTCGACGGCCCCTGACGGATTTTCTCAGAGTATGCGGATGTCGACCGAAGCTTATAAACACTTTGTCACCTGTGTTTCACACCTCCACACCTGAAATTATTACATATATCGATCCAGCGGATAACCTTGTTGGAGGTAACAATGAAACACTGTGATGACTGATTCATTATCGCAAAACAGGAAACTGGAATTTCCCTGAATAGAAAACATTTTTTGTGGTTGATTTTTGTAGGTTCTTAAAAATCTCTTTTTTTTTACAGGTATGTTTTATTCTGTATTACTATTGCAAGTAAAGTATTTAACAACTACGACACAGGCATTACTTCGTCACCCTTTCACCCTATTTAAACACGTGTAAAAACAAATATTAGGTTTACGTTGTGCGCTTGTTCAGGGTCACTCATTAAACACGTGCGTTTGTGCGTCTGCCAGGTAAAACACAAACACTTCTTTGGTTCTTTTGTGACCATTTTGCAATTTTTTTACAACATTTCACAATGTTTATCCACTTAAAGTCCGCTTAAATGGCATCACCCGTGACCCGATTACTCACTTTTTAAACTAAACTGCAATCTGGACGGACAACAATTTCCCCTTTGAACATTACCAGCTGAACTCAATTTTAAAATTGTTTCTCTGTATAACTTTTAATATTTAATGACAACTATGAAAAACAAAGATAATATCAGTCGCTGATTGTATCAGTTTGCCATGTTGCCAGTTGTTCCCATGCAACATTTCAAGGCAACTTCCTGCAATCAATTTTTGAGTTTACAGCCCAACAAAAGATCTCAAGTTTTTAAAAAGTTCCATCAACTAATATTATTTTGAGTTCTGCCAAATCAAAATTAAAAATTTCATTTTCAATTTAATTTTTAAAATTAACACCCTGAACAAGATTAGTTATCCAAACTGTTTGAAAACAGAATTGTGAGTTGGCACAACTCTAACAAAATACTATTTGTTGAAGGAATTTTTTAAAAACTCGAGATCTTTTGTTGAAATATTTCTAGTTTTCTCAACTTTTTCTTTTTCATACACTGTAAAAAAAACTTTTCGAGTTTATTTAATTTTTTTAATTATCTGAACACATATTAGTTAGCCATGCTGTTTGAAAACAGAATTTTTTGAGTAGGCACCAATCTAACGTACAAGTTTGTCTAACAAAATAATATTAGTTGATGGAACTTTTTTAACCTTTTGTAAACTCAAGAATTGATTGCCTTGCAATTGGGTTAGGGTTAGTTTTCTCAACTGTTTTTTTTACAGTGCATCTGAGAGGGACTCCTACACGTCTGAACTCTGTAACCAGGCTTAATGAGGCAGAACCGTTCTTTATTCCCTCAGCTGGAATCCCCACATGTGCACGGATCACGACAACAACGGCGAAAAGACCAGTCACATAAAGTGGAACTTCATTATATTCATCACATATAGAACCTCAATACTTCATCATTCTTCATTCATTCTTTCTTTTTTTAATAAAAGAAATGTGTTGTCGTTCATTTACTCTTCAATATAAACATGAATCAAAGGCAGATACAGGTAGAAATGAGATTTAAAAAAAATCATCAATCGTCATGTGATGCTTTAGAGAGCAGCGACAAAATGACACAATGACACGAAATCAAAGCTGAGATTCTCTTACCGAATGGTGTGTGTGTATCGCTGGAGTCTAACAGGTGTAATGAGCTTTCTCTCTCTCTCTCTTTCACACACACACACTTTCACACTCTCTCGCTCTCTCTCTTGAAACCTGAGACACAGGTGAACCAGTAAAGCTGCTGAAGGGCGTGTTTGTCTTATGATGACAACACATGGGATAATGGCGGCTTCCTCTCTCCAAGCACAAGCTCGTCTTTGTTTTTGTATTGTTGTTGTTGTTGTTGTTGCTTGTGTACAACACCACATAAACTGCTGTGTTCATGGGTAATATCCCCCCCCCCCACAGTTCTTAGAATAACTTGTGTTGAAAGAAGTGACATCTGATTCGTTTCTTTAAAGATGTGACACTTGATACGGCCGATGCCGAGTCAGGTTATGGGTTTATTGTCATTGTTTAGCCACTTTAGCCGCTATATATATATATATATCTCTTTCTGTGGTTACGCCACATCCAAAGCAATCACAGTACAGTGTGGACACCAAAAACACTCAACAAATGTCTTTTTTCGACACTCCAGGCGAGCCGGTGACACTGGATGTCACCAAAAAACAATTTTTTTCCCCCCACATTACCGTGCTCTCCAAGCCCATATGGATACACTGGCAGGTGGCAGGGTGTGTTCACGGGTGTTTGTGTTGCTCTGAAAGACACGGTGGAAAATAATGGAGAAGAGGTCAACGATGTCGTAATGTCACTTGTGTAGGAAGGTTTCTACACTCTGAGAAATAAAAGTACTAAGTAGAACCATATAAGGTTCTTCGACCTTTTGGAGGGTTCTTAAAAACACATTATTCAGGAAAGGGGTTTTAAAGGGTTCTCTGGATCAAAATGGTTCTTACTGGAACCATTAGTGTTACCAAGAACCCTTGAAAAGCAAATGGTTCCACGTAGAACCTCAGCCCTTGTAGAAGAACACTTTTTTGGAACCCTTGTTTCTAAGAGTGTAGGAAGGTTTCTACACTCTTAGAAATAAAAGTACTAAGTAGAACCATATAAGGTTCTTCGACTTGTCCTCATAGGAGAACCCTTTTTGGCTCCAGGTAGAACCATTTTTATAAAGGTTCCACCTGGAACCCTTTTGGAGGGCTCCACCAAGAACCCTTTTAAAAACCATTATTCAGGAAAGGGGTTTTAAAGGGTTCTCTGGATCAAAATGGTTCTTACTGGAACCATTAGTGTTACCAAGAACCCTTGAAAAACAAATGGTTCCAGGTAGAACCTCAGCCCTTGTAGAAGAACACTTTTGGAACCCTTGTTTCTAAGAGTGTAGGAAGGTTTCTACACTCTTAGAAATAAAAGTGCTAAGTAGAACCATGTAAGGCTCTTCGGCTTGTCCTCATAGGAGAACCCTTTTGGAGGGTTCCACCAAGAACCCTTTTAAAACCCTTTATTCAGGAAAGGTGTTTTAAAGGGTTCTCTGGAGCAAAAGGGTTCTTACTGGAACCATTAGTGTAACCAAGAACCCTTGAAAAACCCTTACTTCTGGAAAGGGTTTTTCAGAAGCAAATGGTTCCAGGTAGAACCTCAGCCCTTGTAGAAGAACCCTTTTGGAACCCTTATTTCTAAGACTGTAGTAGATAATGTGAAATGATATTTCCAAGAAAACAAAGAATTTCACAAAACAAAGAGGTAAGACATTTCTCGACTTCGGGGGGTAAACTGAGGCAGAGACGCACAGTTATTCAGAAATATTACCGCTATTCTGTAGGAATACAAAGCTCAATGCAGTAAGGGATTGTTGCAGGACACTGGCTGAGTTGAAAACCTTTGATTAAAAAAGTCATGTGACATCAATATATACAGTATTTTAAACAAAAGGCAGAGAAGGAAGCACTCTGGGATGGATTATATAAACAACCTGGGGCCCAGACTGGGAACAGGGGCTGAAAACATGACCTAAAGGGCCAAAGAAAGACATAATATCACATTATAATCAGTGCTATTTGGCGTTGGAGAGGGCCCCTTTTCATAGTCGACTAATCCGTCGATTGATTAATCGAGTCATGGTTTGGTCCAGACAACCTGTAGCATGATGTTCTCAAATTTCTCGTTTTTGTCCAAAAACTATTCTGCTTTAATGATACATTTGTTCATATGGAGCAAAGAAAAGAATGTTTTAATTCCTTAAAAACACTCAAACCGATGAATCGGTTGTCAAAATTATCGATTAATCGAACATATCAGACACTGTAGAAATGCCCCTGGCTCCTTTTGTGTCTTTTGTGTGTTACCTCTATGAAGGAGGTTGTGTTTGTTTTCAGTCTGTCTGCATGTGTCTGTACTCAACACACACTATATACAGATATACAATAAAAGAGTGTCTTATGTCCTTTTTTTTCCCATTTTCACCGACTATATAAACTCACTTACGTGTTCACCATTGTCTCCCTTTTTTTTCCCCATATCACGTTTTAAGCCACTGTTTGTTTAGCGAGACTAAAAAATGATGTGTCATGTATGTGTGCGTGCCCACACACACACACACACACACACACACACACACCTAGTTAAACTGGTTTGTTTAGTTGAAACTGAAATGTACCTGTTATATAGTGAGAGGATGACTCGGCCATTATAGACTGACCAGCCTTCAGTATATGATCAGTAATCACTGCACAGTGTCTGTGAGTGTAGTTTTTTTACGCTACAGGAATCTTTAGGAGTTTGAACTTTAAGATGAAGCTGAAGATTCAACCTCACTCCAGACGACTGTGAACTGAAACACAACAACTACAACAGCAACAACTAAAACACAACATTAACTAAAACACAACTACAACAGTAACAACTGAAACACAACATTAACTAACACACAACTACAACAGCAACAACTGAAACACAACTGAAACAGCAACAATTAAAACACAACTGTAACACAACTGAAACAGTAACTGAAACAACAAATAAACACAACATTAACTAAAACACAACTGAAACACAACATTAACTAAAACACAACTACAACAGCAACAACTAAGACACAACTACAACAACTAAAACACAACTAAAACACAACTGAAACAGTAACTGAAACAACAAATAAACACAACAGTCACACAACATTAACTAAAACACAACTGAAACACAACATTAACTAAAACACAACTACAACAGCAACAGCTAAGACACAACTACAACAACTAAAACACAACTACAACAGCAACAACTAAAACACAACTGAAACACAACTGAAACAGCAACTGAAACAACAACTAAACACAACATTAACTAAAACACAACTGAAACACACTGAAATAGCAACAACTAAAACACAACTGAAGCACAACATTAACTAAAACATCAAATAAAACACAACCTTAACTAAACGCAACTTAAACAGCAACAACTAAAACACAACTGAAACAGCAACAACTAAAACACAACTGTAACACAACATTAACTGAAACACAAATGAAACAACAACTAAAACACAACTGAAACAGCAACAACTAAACACAACTGTAACACAACATTAACTAAAACTCAACTGAAACACACTGAAATAGCAACAACTGAAACACAACTGAAACACAACATTAACTGAAAGTGGTTGTTTGTGTTGGTGATTTGCACTTCAGGGCCACCGTACATAACGTAATAAAAATCGTTATGGAAAAATTAGGGGAAAAAGTGTCCTTTTCTATTAATTTGAGGTGGAACAAACACAGCGGTGCAGGAGGGGAAGCAGAATAAAAGGAGAACGTCACACACTTACTGAGGCTGATGTGCTGTGACTGTGGCTGTGGCGCCCCCTGCTGGTTGCACTAAAACACTTCATTGTGAGGAAAAACCTTCAAACTGATGAGAAGAAAAGTTTCATTAGAAATTAAACTAAAACTCAGGTGAAGTTGAAGTGTTGAGCATTAGCATATAGTATATCAGTGAATGGAAAATCAACATTTGATTTGAAGGAAAATCAGGCAAAAACAACATGATTCCTGTAACACATATACGGCAATAAACCTTTAAATTGACAATTTTAACCTTTAATTACGTCATTATACTTTTCAGCTCACTGTATTTACTATAATTTATTTACAAATCCGTGGTTTAAAGCCTTAAGCTAATTGGTATTCATGAAATCCTCTAGCGCACGTCGCTAGCGTACTCCCATCATGCCTTTCGCGGTTCATGGACGCGCCGAGCAAGTCGAGAACGCGGACGGCGCGTTCACGTGGGAGTTCATGGGAAGAACACTACTGCGCATGGGCCAGGGTGACCACAACCCGGAAATAAACGCGGAAGTAGGAATGAATGGAACCAAAGGGGCGGTAAACATTCACACATGTGAGAGAAACGGGTATACTTACGCGTGAAATGTTTTTTTTTTTATAACATGAAGTTACGGTGACCGTTAAACTCGTGTCCGTCCTCTCGGTGAAACGTTCCGGTGTCGTCATGTCTTGGCTGAGGCGGTGTTTCCACCGCGGTGACCTGAACTGCGCCGTGTTGTTGACCGTGAAGCGTGTACCGTGTCCCGGGAACACACGGGTTAGTGGTGGACACCGGTACACCGGTAGACGATGCTGCTCCACGGTGCAGGGTGAGGTGAGGGTGAGGTTTGCGCCCAGTCCCACAGGTGAGTCCTCACAACACAGCGGTACATCTTAACGAAGACACCCTTGTATTGCCCTTGTATTTGAGCGTCTGCAGTTGACACCACTCAGTCTCACTAATGCTGACAACACCAATATAATGTTGTTTTCTGGTTAAGAAGAAGGTGCCAGCAACTCTTCCTTCCTTTATATCTGCTCAGAATAACCCCTATTGAGCTTGTGGCCTCTTATATATAAATAAATAAACACATTGGCATCACAGCCTTTATTTTAAAACCCATATTATAGTATAATACGATGAAATTGACCTCTTAAATTCACTCTAAATATGACAACAACACAAATGAGCACAAAACTTAGATATTCTTTGCTGTCGTTATTGTTTTCTGTCAGCTGATATTCAGCAGCCTGATGTGCCGCAGGTTTCCTGCACCTCGGAGGTCTCCGCACTGCTCTCTACAACTACCTCTTTGCAAAGAAGTATGGCGGCGCCTTCGTCCTGCGACTGGAGGACACGGATCAGAGCAGGCTGGTGCCAGGAGCCGCCGAGTCCATCGAGGACATGCTGGAGTGGGCTGGTGGGAAACGATCAGTGCAACTCCCGTACGTTATCGTCACCTCTTTTGTGCTCACGGTTTGACATAATATGTACACTACGTCTGCCAGGTATCCCTCCGGATGAGAGTCCTCGTCGAGGCGGCCCGGCGGGTCCGTATTTGCAGTCTCAGAGGTTAGACCTGTACGGTCAGACGGCGCAGCAGCTGGTGAAGAGCGGACACGCCTACTACTGCTTCTGCAGCTCGCAGAGACTCCAGCTGCTGAAGAAAGAGGCTCTGAGGAGCGGACAGACACCAAGGTAAGGTGACGACGCGCAAAGATGACCCAGACTAAGGCCCAAATCTAGCTAATTAATTATCCTCCAATGTGAGGCTTGATCCCGTTTGCTGTTCTCTGCAGGTACGACAACAGGTGTCGTCACCTTCGGGCCGATCAGGTCCAAGAGAAGGTGGCTCAGGGAGCTCCTCGCGTGATCAGGTTTCGCCTGGAAGAGGGCGTCGAGCCTTTCCAGGATCTGATCTTTGGATGGAATCGTCACGAGGTGGCTCAGGTCAGTTCTCTGGGGTTTTTGAATGTGCAGCATGCAAAATGTCTCATTTAATGTCTCAGTTATTATAACTGAACGATGTAGGAGAGAGTTGCTTGTTGTTATAATTAAGGATATACCCATAAGTATGAGTGTATAAGTGCACAATCACTTTAAAATAAATAGATTGGTTTACGAATCCCTAGAATAGGTCTTTTTTTATGTGCCTTCATAACTATGCAAATGAATAAAACCAACATTAGAGGTCACTCATTCTTACATCTATACCTTCTAGAAAAGGAGTACAAACTAAAATTTGGAAATCAATTCACTTTTGCATATTACGGTCCACATTCTCTCCCAGGTGGAGGGCGACCCCGTGGTGATCAAAGCCGACGGTTTCCCCACCTATCACCTCGCCAACATCGTGGACGACCATTACATGAGGATCAGCCACGTTCTGCGAGGCTCCGAGTGGCTCATCTCCACCGCCAAGCATCTCCTCATGTACGCCGCTCTGGGCTGGACGCCGCCCGCCTTCGGCCACCTGCCGCTGCTCTTGAACAAAGACGGCAGTAAACTGTCCAAGAGGCAGGGGGACATTTTCATCCAGAGCTTCCGGAGGGACGGCGTCCTGCCCGACGCTCTGCTGGACATCACCACCAACTGTGGATCTGGATTTGCCAGTGAGCGACTGAGACGAACATGTGGCGCAGTGAAATCCGTTTATTTTGATGCTTTTTATACTGTCGTCCTGTTTCCTTGCAGCCAGTCGAGTGGGCAGGAAGATCGATGAGCTCATCTCTGAGTTTAATCCTTCAAAGATCACAACTCATTCAGCTTTGTTAGACCTGGAAAAACTGCCAGAGTTCAACAGGCAAGTCTGCATTTCCTGTTTTCTTTCTCATATCTGATATCTGTCTGACTGTTTATCAGCGATGTTTTCTGAACTGTGAACAGGATCCACCTGCAGCAGCGGATCGACGACGACGAGCAGCGCCTCTCGCTGGTCAAAGACCTGCAGGCTCTAATCCGCCAGACGTTCACAGCGGAGATCCAGGACCAAGACGTCCTGCACGAAGATTACATCCGGCGGGTGCTGTGTCTTCGCAAGGTAAAACAGACATGTCTTAATAATAAAATCTCCGCATTTACTGTACAATGTTTAATAATGTCATCTAGCTTCAGGGAAAAGGAAAGCAAGAGTACGATTTATGTGATGTTTGCTGTAATCCTGAAACTCTTCCCTTCTTCACAGGGTCACATTTCCTCCTTGAAGGAGCTCGTAAGCCCCGGATATGCTTACCTGTGGGTACGCCCTTCCTTCTCCAGCCAGCAGGTGGCGACGCTCACCACAGAAGCCCAGCACATTGCCTCATCGGTGCTGAAGTATGTCATACTTATTGGTAACTTAAAGGAATACTTCACCGATTAGCATTTAGCTTTGTATTACTCGAATAGGAATAGTATTTTTGACAAATTGTGCTTCCCAACCTCAGTTCTCCGTGAGTTATCGGCTCCCTGACTAATTCCAAACGTTTTAGACTGACTCGTACGGGGACGGGACCTCCTGGCGGACCTGTAAGTAGTGTCCGCCATCTTTGCTAACAGTTACGCTAACAGGACCAAGTGTCACCTTTGGCCACCTAACAAAAAAAAAAGAATGAAGCTAGTTCTCAACTCGCCACCAGTGACACGTTGTCCTGTTAGCGTACCGGTTAGCAAAGATGGCGGATAATGTTTACATTCTGGGAATGGGAGGTTGGGAAAACCTCCCATTGGGAAACCTCCCTCACCCTAACCCCATAAATACTACCCCTATTGCCCCTATTATAGCTAAATGCTAATCGGTGAAGTATTCTTTTAACCACTCAATTGTTTCCTGTAGCAGGTCGACAAAAACCCCTCCCTCTCGCTGTCTTTTTGCGTTTAGGTTAATAGAAGAGCGACGCGAGCAGCTGGACCTGGATCAGCTCAGCAAAGACCTGAAGACTTTGTCCAAACAGACCAAAGCCACAAAGTACAGAGACGTGATGAAGCTCCTGCGTCTGGCTCTCAGTGGTCTGCAGGTACGAGAACACAAACGGTCAAATCAGACACTACAGTGTCCAATCCAACCCAACTTTATTTATAAAGCACTTTAAAGACAACAGCAGCTGAAACAAAGTGCTGGACGTCAGAAATAAATAAATAGCCGATGAAGGGGGCGTGTCTAACAGTGAAGGGGCGTGTCCAACATAACATAACACGACCGAAAAAGTCTCAAATCACGCCACGAGACTGTCTGAGGCTTTGTGTGTCTGTGTGAGATTTGGCTCTCTTTGCTCTCCCGAGTAAAGAAAGTCGAGACAATCTGTTGACACAGCTATACGATGGTTTTATCTTCCTCGTGAACAGCACCTGCTCTGCGATATTCTCAGTCTCACTTTGACTTTCAAAGGAAGTAATAACCTTTTTTTTGTCACACTTGCAACTTTCATTTCTGATTTTCTAAATGTTGAGGCTTCTTCGGACGCCTCTGTCAGACACTTGTGTTCCTTTTCGTTTTGAAACGATATCAACGACCACACTGACTCAGACACCGCAGGGTAAATTGCGAGACTACGGAAAGAGGAAGTTGTTTGTGATTGCGCCTGCTGCGTTACTTCACTGATCTGCTGAACCCCCCCTTCCTCCCTCTCTGACCTCTGACCTGCAGCAAGGTCCCAGTGTGGCAGAGATGATGGTGTCTCTGGGTCCGGCAGAGGTCCGACACCGATTCCAGAAACTCCTGCTGCTGTCGGGGACGAAGACGGCGACGACGGGTTAGAGGCCCGGACCGACCGTCGACCTCAGCTGTGGAGAGCGGTTCATGTTAATAATACTCAGTTTTGATACCACAGAGAAATTGTAAAATTTTAGTCAAATTTTGGGGAAACAATTTTTTTTCAAAAAAATTTGTCACATTTTGGACGACATAATATAGTATGACGTTTTTGTCAAATTGTGGACACTTTTTTTTTTTCCAAAAAAAATGTGTCAACTTTTGGACAAATTTTTTTTTTTGTTTTGTTTTCAAAAAAAAATCACATTTTGGACGACAAAGTGTATAGTATGACGTTTTTGTCAAACTTTGGACAGAATTTTTTTTTTCAATTTTTTTTTCAAATTTTGGACGACATAATATATTATGACATTTATGTAAAATTTTTGACACTTTTTTTTTTTTTTCAAAAACAATTGTCAAATTTCGGCCAACACAGTATATAGTATGACGTTTTTTGACACATTTTGGACAAAAAAAAAAAAGGCAATTTTTTTTCACATTTTGAACGAGATAGTATAGTATGATGTTTTTGTCAAATTTTGGACAAAACATTTTTTCCCCAAAAAAAATACCACTACCACTAAAACTAAACAGAGACTCATTTAAATTTATGAAATGGTGACAAATCTGGTTACAGGATCAGGTGACACCATGCACTCGGGGGGCTGGGGGGGGGGGGACGGGGGACGGGAAGTACCGTGATATTTTTTTATGTAAATCGTCTCTTGATTTAGCTCGGGAAAAACAAAACAAACGGACTCTGGTTTGCAGATGTGTCGCACAGTCGAACCACACTGACACAAAAGTAGGACAACACAAATCACAAGTGGGATGATTTCATTTATCACTGTTGACTGAAAAACTGCCGAGCTGTCACTTTAATTGTCTCCTTTTTTTTGAAGACTGAGCTTTTTGCTGCATATAAGATTTCTATAAATTATATCAAAATGTTATTGTTGTGTTGTTATTTTACTTCTCGATGTTTGCAGCTTTCTTACTTCTTGTCTGCTCGCTTGAAGTCTGAGTAGATGTAACTGTCCTTCACGATGAACTCTCTCTATATCCCCTGTCCCCCCCCCCCCCCCCCACATTTAAGGAGTTTTGGTATGTTCCGTAAGGTCCTTTAAATCTGGAAAAATGTCTTTATTATGTATATTTTCATTGTGTTCGTTCAAGGAGAAGAATGGCGTATTCCACACTCTGACCAACTGGGGGCTCGAACCTTCTCGAATCTTCTTGCTGCAAAGACAGAAGTGCTAACCGCTGGTGGTCATCTTGTGGTGCCCTGATTTTCTGACTGCCCCCCCGTCAGTCTAGAACCGGCCCTGCCTGGGAGCCATATAATCCTTCTACAGTACTGTGGCCCACGTGGACGCGCTGGGCTCTGAGTTACAGGCAATTTTAAACGCATTCCTGAAAGTGCCTGATTGAGGTCATGTGTCAGATGTCATACATTGATAATAATTTGATTTGCGGGAGGAAGAAAAATATGTTCCGTAAAAACAACAACTACAACAACAACAGGAAGTCCGTGAAACTTACTACTTTCCACGGAGGGACTTTTAATATAACCAAATAAAATAAAAGCAAATGATGTATGTGAGAAATTGAAAATGGAATGAAAAGAACACATGTAGAGGGGTGTGGTGTGTTGTACCAGCAGTGTGTGTGTGTGTGTGTGTGTGTGTGTGACTGAGTGACACAGTGTGAGTGTCACATGTCACCAGTTTGACACCTCCACTGCTTCCTCACACACACACACACACACACACCGTGGAGGAGACAGACCACGACATGGCGACGGGTGACAGCTACGACTCCTGGCTCAGTGAGTACAACTCTTCAAATATGAAGGGAAAAAGTTTGTTAGTTTTGCGTTTGTTTGTTTGTTTTTGTTTTTAAAATTGTTGTTTTATTGCTGAGAATATAGCACTGTGTGCTAACGCAACAGTAGTGACCATGTGTCGACGAGACGCACGTCGCGTTTTCGTGCGCGCACATTTACGCTAACTCACGCTAACTCGAGTTATTAAGCGCTTTTGTTTTGATTCAGAAATAAAAGTAACAAAAGTGACATGAGCAGGAAGTTGGTTTGCACGCACGCGCGTGTCCCCGAGAGAGAGAGAGAGCAGTGCTCCTGTGTTGTGTTGCTGCTGTGCGTGCGCGTTCACGGTGTCCGGAAAGATAAGAATCACATTTTGTTTTTATTTTTAATTCGTGTCGTTCTTTTCTTTTTTCATGTCAGTATATAACATTTAAAAGTTAATGACAACAGAATGAAGAATAAGATATAATTAAAAAAAAAAGTTATTGTTAAAACACTGTATTTCATTCTTTAATTCCAAATTATATATATATATATATGCTTTGTCAAATAAATCTTTAACCTGAAACCAATTTGATTTATTAATTAGTTCATAAGTTGAACTGACCCACATGTAATTTAATGTATATGAATGAAAACAAGACTCATTCAGAACAGAAACTTCAGCAATTAATATAGATGTTTTTATTTATTTACATATATGCATGTATATAGATATATGTATGTTTATATATATATGTGTGTGTATGTATGTATATATATATATATGTATGTATATATATGTGTATGTATATATATATATCATTCAGGAAATTAATTATATATATAATGAAAGTCTGTATACATATATATATATATATTTATTTATAATAAAGTAGAATATAAAGAATATGAATTTCTTTTTATATATTCAGACATTCATTCAATATATTCTTAAATTAATTTCATAAATGGCATGCCATTTTATATATATATATATATATATATATATATATATATATATATATATATACATATAGCTCAAGCTTTTCAGCCCACACACAGTTATGAATTCTGAGATTTAGTAAAGTGTTCTTTTCTCTTTTTTTTTAAATTTCACTTCCCCATCAGGTTTTCAGGTTGTGTATAATTTGCACATCTTTGATTTTTTTAACTGTGTATAGTATATATATATATTTATATATTTATATTTCTGGACCTGTGTTTGTTCCAGACCAGGCCACAGACCCAAACAACCAGGTGGACAGGTGGGACTGCATCCAGGGCTTCTACCAGCTCGTCAACAAAGAGCTCGATGGGTGAGAGGCCATCAAATATTAGTTTGTCTTTCATTGTTATTATTATCATCCTGATTTTTAAACGTGAATTAAAGTTGAGGTAACTTTTTTTTTCAACGCAACTGCAGCGTTTTGAGGAAGGCTTTTGCGTCACATCCATGTTGCGACCGCAGCTTCTCGCTTCCAGCGTCACGTAAGGCTATATTTGGTGGTGATGATGCAAGGAATGGAACACATTGAATACTTTGTCTCTTAGGTTTTGCATCCACGGCACAGGTTTTTTTGTTTTTTTTTAATTGAAAGAGTGCTTTATGCTGCATTTACAAATGCTGAGAACGCGATGGAAGCATCTAGCCTCTACCTGGGAGCTTCTGAGATGAATGAAGTTGCTGCAGCTTCACTCATATAAATAATTATCGAGTTTGTGTTTATGGGATGGTATCTATCTATCTATCTATCTATCTATCTATCTATCTATCTATCTATCTATCTATCTATCTATCTATCTATCTATCTATCTATCTATCTATCTGCTAGCTTAAAATATTTCAGTTAGCTTAAATCTATCTGCTAGCTTAAAATCTGTCAGTTAGTTTAAAGCTATTTATCTATCTGCTATCTTAAAATCTGTCAGTTAGCTTAAAGCTATCTATCTATCTATCTATCTATCTATCTATCTATCTATCTATCTATCTATCTATCTATCTATCTATCTATCTATCTGCTAGCTTAAAATATTTCAGTTAGCTCAAATCTATCTGCTAGCTTAATATCTGTCAGTTAGTTTAAAGCTATTTATCTATCTCAGGGGTCACCAACGTGGTGCCCGCGGGCACCTGGTAGCCCGCGGGTAGCCAATACGGTGCCCGCGGGCTCACTTCACTTCACCTCACTTGCATGTATCCGTATGATCGCTCAGTAAAATATCTTTGATATTGTTTATAAAAACTGGTAATCGTTAGGAGTAAGCACTGGAATTAATGTGTATGCAGTTGAATGCATAATATTAATCATTTAAATGGTAAACAAACAAAAAAATATTATATGGTAGCCCTCCATATTATTTTTTACCCTTAAGGTAGCTCTCTGACTCAAAAAGGTTGGTGACCCCTGATCTATCTGCTAGCTTAAAATATGTCAGTTAGCTTAAATCTATCTATCTATCTATCTATCTATCTATCTATCTACACATTTAATACTTTGTGTTTTAGGTTTTGCATCCACCGCACAGGTTTTTTATTTTTTTAATTTGAAAGACTGCTTTATGCTGCATTTACAAATGCCGAGAAAGCGATGGAAGCATCTGGCCTCCACCTGGGAGCTTCTGAGACGAATGAAGTTGCCGCAAGCTTCGCTCATATAATCGATTATTGACATTTTAAATGCGCACCCGTTGTCTTAAAGTTTGTCGTCTGCTCTCAGGCCTCAGGTCGCCGTTCGCCTCCTTGCTCACAAAATCCAGTCTCCACAGGAGAAAGAGGCTCTGCAGGCGCTCACTGTAAGTAATCAGACTCCTCACTGCCACTCCCTGACATACACCCAGCATCTGCATGACACACTTCTTCTTCTTTGTTGTATACATTTAGTTTTCTTGTCCCTTTTTTTTTATCATTTGAAATGTTCATTTCCGAGCCAACAAACACTAACCGTCCTTGTTCGCGTTTAACGCTCTCTGTCACGGCTCTTGCTCGGGCGTTTATCCTCGCATTGTTCACTTTGTTTTAAATGTGATCCGATCACGTGGCGACATGAGGGATTTAATGCTGCGACATTAAAGAAAAGCTGCTGCGGTCTGTGACAAAAGCAGTGTCTTGTTCATGTGCCCCAAGTCATGTGATACTCGTCCCCCCCCCACACACACACACACACACACACACATTGTCATTCGTTAAAGCGACGTTTGGTGATTTTGGTAATTTGGTGCTTTCCAGGTTCTCGAGGCGTGCATGAACAACTGTGGGAAGAGGTTCCACTGCGAGGCCGCCAAGTTTCGCTTCCTGAATGAACTCATCAAAGTGTTGACGCCAAAGGTGAAAGAGACCGAAGGGAGAATATCATCACAAGTCTTAATAACTTTAATTCTAATAATTATTAGCTGTCTGGTTGTGTTGAGCTAAAGTACATTTGTTTTTTTTTTATATACTTTTTTAACTATAATTTTTAAATGGGAAAATCACAATCAATATAGTCTGAGTTCAAGCTCTAGATAGAACACAGGATGGTGATGTGAGCTCCTTTAAACGGTGTCATTACAGAGTGAATGTCTACTGTAAAGTATGGTTAGTATCTTATTTTGAAAAGACATTGCATATAGAAACACGATAGTAATAATAATATGTTACTTACATTACAAATAGTAACAAAATAAGAATGAAAATGTGATTTTAACTGACCTGGGTGTTTTTCCTCAGTACTTTGGAGCGTGGACTCCTCAGAAGGTGAAGGACAGAGTGACCGAGGTTCTCTACGGCTGGACGCTGTGGCTGAAAGACGAGCCCAAGATCCAGGAAGCGTACGCCATGCTCAAGAAACAAGGTTAGGATGGAAAAACACGGGGATCGTTTAAAATCTCTTTTGTTCTCAGTATTAAAACCTGTTTATTATTATTATTATTATTATTATTATCATTATCAGGTATCGTGAAGGAAGATCCCAAAGTGCCAGATACGCTGATCATCGCTCCACCTCCACAGAGAACCACAGAGTCTGTTTTTGACCAGGAGGACAAAGCTACGGTGAGCGAGTTTATGTTTATGGGATGGGATCAATAAAGTCTATCTATCTGTCTGTCTATCTGCTACCTTAAAATCTTTCAGTTAGCTTAAATCTATCTATCTGCTAGCTTAAAATCTGTCAGTTAGTTTAAAGCTATTTATCTATCTGCTAGCTTAAAATCTGTCAGTTAGCTAAAATCTATCTATCTATCTATCTATCTATCTATCTATCTATCTATCTATCTATCTATCTATCTATCTATCTATCTATCTATCTATCTATCTATCTATCTATCTATCTATCTATCTATCTATCTATCTATCTGCTAGCTTAAAATCTTTCAGTTAGCTTAAATCTATCTACCTGCTAGCTTAATATCTGTCAGTTAGTTTAAAGCTATTTATCTATCTGCTAGCTTAAAATCTGTCAGTTAGCTTAAATCTATCTATCTATCTATCTATCTATCTATCTATCTATCTATCTATCTATCTATCTATCTATCTATCTATCTATCTATCTGCTAGCTTAAAATCTGTCAGTTAGTTTAAAGCTATTTATCTATCTGCTAGCTTAAAATCTGTCAGTTAGCTTAAAGCTATCTACTCCTTGGTATCTAATGAGGGAACCTTAGAAGGCGCCTAGTTTGTGTCTTATTATAAGTTATGGCTGTTGATATTTGTACACCAGGTCTGGTTATAAGAATATGTGAGTTATTAAACTCAAAAATTAGAATTTTGTGTGTGTGTGTGTGTATGTGTGTGTCATCAGCTCTTGGCCAGACTTCTAAAGAGTGGCCGTGCTGAAGACCTGGAAACTGCAAACAGACTCATTAAAAGCACCATCAAGGAGGTGAGGAATGCTATGTAGTGTTGATGGACATCTTTGCATCAACTCCGCCATGTGTTGCTTACAGTTTTGTGTTTATTTATTTGTGTGTGTGTGTGTGTGTTAGGAGCAGGAAAAGGCAGAGAAGACGCTGAAGCGTGAATCCACCATCAATGAGGTGAGGAGTTGCTCCACGCAGCTCAGAGAGCTCCTGAACCAGCACGCCGTCGCTGGAACCTCGCCACCGCCGAGCGATGACATGAAGGTGCGTTCAACACGATATAAAAACACAGTTACAATTACAGGATGTGGCAGCCATTTTCTTGTAGCCCGACAATAATAGTTGTAGTTTTTGGTAGCGATGGCACAATACCACGTTTTTGTACAGAATTTTGTTCCCTTTCAATATTAAGTTTATGGGTTAGGGTTCAATGGTTGCCGTTTAAATTGGTGTACGTTTAAACACAAAGTTTAGAAACAAGTTTAAAGCTATCTATCTGCTAGCTTAAAATCTGTCAGTTAGCTTAAAGCGATCTATCTATCCGCCTTGGTATCTAGGTAGGGAACCTTCTGGTTATTAGAATAAAACTAGAAATAGAACTTTTTTCCAGCAGTTTCCAATAGAGCTAACATACTCATTAAAAGCTAAATAAATTCAGCGTTGTCTTGTTTTCATCCCTGTCCTCGCTGCAGACGCTGTACGAGCGCTGCGACCGCCTGAGGCCCAGCCTGTTCCGCCTGGCCAGCGACACGATGGAGGACGACGCGGCTCTGGCGCAGGTCCTGGCGGCCAACGACGAGCTGACGCTAACCGTGAACGCCTACAAAGAGCGGCTGGGGAGGAAAGAGTGCAACGGCGGGAGAAAACAAAGTCAAAGTGACGAGGAAGCGAAGAGTACAAACAGCAGTGGTAGGTGTATTTTTCTTCTTCTTCTTCTTCTTCTTGTACTGTCGTCCCTGTGGGAAACACCTCCATGACCTCGTGCTTCTTCTTGTTCCTGCAGCTCCCACGAGTCCCAGAGAGATTAAGAGCTACCACCTCATCGACCTGTCGGCGCTGGACTCTCCTCAGGCTCGCAGAAAATCCGATTCTCCACCGCCCTTGGAGAACGCCGTCCGTTTAGCACCCTCAAAAGACCTCACAAAATTAGGTAGACCTCCAATTACTACTTCAAGGTTTCAAGTCCAGTTGCTTGTCGCTGAACATCCCAGAACATAACTCCATGTTGTTTCTCGTCAGATAACGCGGCGTCCGATCAGACTCGAGAGACGTCAGAGTCGTACTACGACGAGCTAATCCAGGTGAGGCCTGAATCTGCTACTTCTAGAATTAAGAGTGTTTTTTTTAGAGGTGTGTTTTACACAGTTTTGTCTTCTCTTGTCAGTTTAACGAAGACGTTCAGAAGAAGGACGAGCAGAGCGAGGGGAGGGGCCTTGTGCTGCGAGCTCGAGGATGTGGCGGGAACGGCGTCGTATCAAACGGGACGGATGCTGGGTAAGACAAAAATAACAATTCGTTAAGTTGTGGTAGACATGATTTCAGATATAACCATAAACTTTCTGTAGTTTCTATCTATCTATCTATCTATCTATCTATCTATCTATCTATCTATCTATCTATCTATCTATCTATCTATCTATCTATCTATCTATCTATCTATCTATTGGAAGATCTGTCAGTTAGCTTAAAGCTATCTATCTGCTAGCTTAAAATCTGTCAGTTAGCTTAAAGCTATCTATCTGAAAATCTGCCTGTTAGCTTAAAGCTATCTATCTATCTATCTATCTATCTATCTATCTATCTATCTATCTATCTATCTATCTATCTATCTATCTATCTATCTATCTATCTATCTGCTAGCTTAAAATCTGTCAGTTAGCTTAAATATATCTATCTGAAAATCTCGTCAGTTAGCTTAAAGCTATCTATCTATCTTAAAATCTGTCAGTTAGTGTAAAGCTATCTATCTATCTGCTAGCTTTAAATCTACCCGATAAGGAATGTGCCACACAACAGTGACACCTAGTGTGCAAAAATAAAAATGACACCAATATTTTAGCACAGTATCGACAGAAAGAACATTCAATACAAATATGATACCATAAAATGGAATTTAAATAGCAACAGACCCTAAAAATGGAAATGTGGTGTTTTGTTCATATTTTAAAGTCTATGTTTGACCTTATTGACCTTATATTTGTCCTGTCAGCAGGTCGTTCCCTCCGATTCATCCGTTCACCACCGGAATGAACGCAGCGTCAGCGGAGAGCACATCTGCACTGCAGTCCCTGAGACACGTCTTTGTTCCAGTGGACTCCATCACATCCAGTATGTTTCCAAATGAACTTTAACTTGGAGAAACCAGCTGGGTTTACGAATGTCAAACCCTAATATATTAACGATGTATACTGTGTGTGCTAAGGTCATCTGGAGCCCATCACTTTATACGATCAGGGCGGCGTCCACGTCTCTCTCCATTTCGCCAAAGACTCCCCGCCGGGTCACCCGGACGTCGCAGTGGTCGTCATATCCACCGTGAACACGTCTGCCCTGCACGTGAAAGACTTGACCTTTCAAGCTGCCGTTCCCAAGGTAACAAACGCCGCTCGCTAACTTAAAACTTATCCTGTTTTGTTGTTCATATGAAAAAAGGTTTTTGCTCATGTGAAAAATGCTTCTTTGTGTATCGCAGACCATGTCGGTGAGACTTCAGCCTGCCTCAGGGACACATCTACCTCCGTACAACCCTCTCCTGCCTCCACCTGCCATCTCCCAGGTCGTCCTACTGGCCAATCCTCAGAGGGTGAGTTTGAACTAGATTAAGGCCCCGTCCCAATACCTCCCATAACCCTACATTTTGCACGTTCACGTGTAGGGTGGAGCAAGGGGAAATGCGATTTTCCCATTATAATGAACCCTCAAAATGTAGTGAGCGCTAATGCGGGCTTAAAAAGAAGTGGAAGATGAAATTACCCATGATGCTTTGCGAATTCAGTGAGCCGGCTGATATTTTTCAACAAAGATGGCGGCCACATCTGCCGAGGAACATTTTCGTTGTAATAAATTTATCGCAAATAAGCACAATGTTACAATGTCGAATTCTGTTGGATTATGTTTGTTTGATAAACATCCAAAGGACCGTTGAGCTTTGAGCACTAATGTCAGAAAATAAGTGACGATTTATGAAAGCGGATGGCTAACTAGCTAGCTAGCGGCTACCCGCCGAGCGCCCCGAGAGAGTTTGCCCGCCATGCAGAGCTGCATGACGGGCAAACGCTCTCAAAGCACCCGGCAAACAGCCGCTAGCTAGCTAGCTCTGCTACATCTGGGTAGTTTTGTCAGTGTTTTGGATGTGTGTACTGGTGTTCACTTGAACACGAGTACTCTGGACTTGTCAGATTTCAATCACATTCGTGATATAGCATTTTTCCTGAATGAAAATAGTAGCACGCTCCACCGGTAGAATTGTCAACATGTGACGTAGGTTAGCACGTTCGTTACGTTCACTACGCTAATTTGCATTTTCCAAAACACCTGATCGTACAGTAGTTGTGACGGGATAAGTGCTTCTCGTCTGCTCCAGCTCCTCAAACCTGGACACAATCAGTTGACAAAGACCAAACGCAAGCGAAATAATCAACAAAAATCACCAAATAATCAGTGTCAGAATTTACATTTACTTTGATTTTTTTTTTTTTTTCTAGCTTCACAGCCATTTTTTGTTTTCTTTTGTTTTTTAGTGTAAAGTGCGTCTACGCTACAAGCTGACGCTGACTCACGGAGACCAACAGCTGCTCGAGACCGGAGAGATTGACAACTTCCCGGACTGGAACTCTTTCCACTGAAAAAAATAAATACAAAATCTAACAAGAAAAACTCTGCACCTGAACCTAGATTTTAATAATCAGTATTCTGCATATTCTGCTTTATACCGCTTTTCCACTACATGGTCCCGCCACGCCTCGCTTTGGCTCGACTCTACACGGTTTGGTTGGTTTTCCATTACAGTATAGTACCTCCTAAACGTGGGCGGAGTCATCACAGCACGGCTAAAAATTAAAAAATAGTGCTGGGCACAACGCGTTTCCATGACGACTGACCGGAAAAAGACGTGTGTGACGTCATGTTTGCGTCACTTCCGATTGCTAAAACCAGTCTCTTAAGTAACGCTAAACTTTAAAAAACAGAGGCACACATACGCAGTTCACAGTACACTGGTTATTTGTTAGCGCTGCTCTTTTTCGTTTAATAAACAGACCGCTCCAGTTCCACTGTAGCCGCGCTAACCGCCGCTATAAGGAGCTAATGCGGCTAACGGAGCTAACTGGTAAACGGTGCCTTGACTCCGGTGTCGCGGCACGTTTACATGGCGTCACGCGGTCAGGCGCCATGGAAACGCATCAGGCGTTAGCGTGCGCTAACCAAGTGCCCAGCACTAGTTCTTAGTCTTTTTAACTGATCTACAGTTTGCCATCGTTCGGCTTGATTCCTGTGTCTGAAGTCGTGTTCGTTGACTCTTCCTGTGACGACACTCTCTGACCAATCAGTGGCCGCGTAGTATCGTATAGTAACCTCGCCAGAACGGGTACGAAAAAGAAGTACCAGGTACCAGGTGCTATCGCTAATGGAAAACCAAAATAACCGTGCAATAACCGTGTTTGTTTGCAAATTGCTGCCTGTTGACAAAATGCTGTATCAAACATACATACATACATACAGTATATGTGTATGTAGCTGGTTACATCTACATGTGAAACTGGAAACATGTTTATTTTTTCTTCAATACGTATTTATTAAGTTACTCCCCCCCCCCCAAAAAAAGAAGGTATTGTGTGGTGAAAGGACAATTTTCAACCTACACGGACAATTTTTTTTTTTTTTACATAAAAACGTTGCTATGGTTAACGCTTTGTGTTGTTTTCACTTTCATATGACTTGCAGTTTTTCCGTAAAATCACCTAAAAGCGCAGAGAGTTCTGCTCAAACCTCCCGTTTTAAACCCCCATGTTAAAACTCAGCTCTGGAGTTCTGGAGGGTGATTTTAAAACGGTAATTTCTCTGTGAATTCATATCCGTTTATCACAAATTTAAATGTGGGAGTTCCTGAATGCCTTGTGACCTCACAAACCAAAAATTGAATCTGTATCATCAACCGTTTTTGAAATAGGACAACTTAAAAAACACACTGCTTTCTGTTTTTCACCTGTTAGAAACAGGTGTTTGAAGGGGGGCGGGGCATCAGGGAGGGGGAGGGGCGTAATATTCTAGAAACCAGCAGTGAAAACACCAGTCCATCGACTTCATTGATCATATTTATTATATGACATCAGCAGGTTAAAATACATGTTTTTTTATGTACATATATGTAACAGGGGTGTTTAAAGTGCCAAATACAATTTTTTTTTTTTTTTTTTTTTTTTATTACAAAAAATAAAGAAACAAAATAAATAATAATAATAATAAAAAAAGGATTTGTGGAAGACCATGACACGTGTTAGCCTGGTCCCACAGTTCATTGCTTCGTTGCTCAGTGCTGGTCGTGGGACGATTTTGGCACGATTCACCCAAAAAAATGAAAGTATAAGCCACAGTCTGGGAGGAGAGGTAAACATGTCGTGACGGGATGAATACTGTTTGTTTTGTTGTTTATTTCATCTTTTTATTTTTTTTATTTTTATTATTATTTTAATTTGTAACATGAACTGACATCGACACGTACAATAAGTCAGCCTTTCCTGAGCTGGACTGCGAATGTTTCCACGATGATGATGATGATGATGATGATGATGGTCCATGGTTCTGTTTATGCTCCGGAGATGGTTTCACAAATCCAGCGTTAGGACGTGAGGAGGCGCTGCACTCAGCGTCCTGCTCACACACATGTGTACGAACAGTTTTTTTTTTTGTCGTAAATACAACAGGACAGACTACAATTTCCAGACTGTTTGGCTTTTTTTTTCTTCTTCTGACAAACAGAACATTCTTAAAACGGTGTGTGTGTGTGTGTGTGTGTGTGTGTGTGTTACAGAGACGATCCATGAAATCAGGAGTTTCTTGTTTCTTTTCTCAGGAGCTACAAAAGTTGATAAAAGTGTCCCCGTCGTCCCTCCCCTTGACCCTAGTTCATCCTGTGTGGCAGTGATGGATGTACAGATATTTTGGCAATGAAGACTCGTCTCGTCTGTCACTGTACCGACCTGTTTGTTCCCGGGAAGGCGTTTCGCTCTGGAGAGGTTTGTCTTTTCCTCGTCGTCACGTCGTCCTGCAACACCGTGGAAGCCTCTCCGGATGTCCGAGCCTCTCCTCACTGACCCTGTTATTTTGTGAGTTTACGTCCACCTAATTTTCCTCCTCTTCTTCCTCTACGTTCTCGTCTGTCTCTGCCTCGACTCCCTCCACCTCTCCTGACTCCTCTTCCTCTGCCTTCTCCTCATTCTCACCCTCCTCTTGTTCGCCAGTGTCCTCCGTCTCGTCCTCTATATCCACATCTACCTCACTTTCTTCTTCAGCTTCCTCCTCCACTTCCGGATCCTCCTCCTCTTTAGTGTCTCCGTCCTCCACTGAGTCCTTGTTTTCTTGATCTTCTTCTGCTTCTTCTTCTTCTCCATCCATTTCCTCTTCAGCTTCCTCTGCTTCCTCATTTTCTCCACCTTCCTCTTGTACTTCCTCCTCCTCCTCCTCCTCTTTAGTGTCTCCATCCTCCACCGGGTCCTTGTTTTCTTGATCTTCTGCTTCATCTTCATGCTCCTCACATGCCGTGTCCTCTTCTTCTGCCTCTCTTTCTCCACTCTCTTCTTCCTGGACTCCGTTCTCAGTGCCGTTGTGATTCTCCTCATCCTCTTCCTCCTCTATGTGGTTCTGTACCTCCTCCTCCTCCTCCTCCTCGTCCTCCTCGTCCTCGTCCTCCTCCTTCTGCACATGGTTGTGGTTGTTGTGCTCCAGGTCCTCCAGCGTGATCTCGAACTGGAAGCGGTCGTGCTGCAGGTGTCTGTCCGGCGGAGGCGAGGGAGACTGGGGCATGGTGTTCAGGTACCACTCCCTGTTCTCCTCCAGCGTGTCCAGCAGCTCCTGGGCGTCTGGGTGCACCAGGTCGGCCCACGTCTCCCACAGAGGGTGCACGATGTAGTCGATAAAACCCACCTATAGAGGAGGGGGAAAAAAATAAATAAATAAATACCCTGATGAGGCGTGAGATGGTGTTCCACATTTGTAAACAGTTCCCTAACTAACTAACTAACAAAGATGAGGTCACCTGGCTCTTCTCCACGGACGCCGTGTGTTTGTCGCACATGGCGCTGATCTCCATCCCTCGCTCGCGCTCTTTGTCGCCCTGCCGGAAGAACTCCTCCATGATCCTCTCCGTCCACTGTCGGTAGAGCGGCAGCGGCTTGGTGGGGTTGCTCAGGTCGGCGCAGTGCACCATGTTCCTCAACACCTACGCACACACACACACACACACACACACGCACGTCAACATGGGCGATATCACGATCCCCAGAGTGGAATCTAAACCCGAACTCTTATCGCAGCGTTTACCTGTATTCGCTCTGTGTAATTGTCGAGCAGCAGGACGCCGGAGCTCGTCACCTTCTTGGTCTCCACCATGGTCTTCAGGTCGGCCAGCAGCGTCATGTGTTTGGACATGTCTGTGGCCAACACCTGCACACACACACACACACACACACACACACACACACACACACACACACACACACACACACACACACACACACACACACACAGTTCACCGACAATGATCCAGGATGTCGTTTTCACCAGAAATACTTGAAGAAATAACAGTAAAAGCACTTTTGATGGCAGCGTTAGCGCTTTTGTTTTCTGCTAAAGGCAGAATTGTATTGCTAGAAACAAATGCTGTTGCTAATATTGTGCACTTTTTTTTGATTTTACGCACTTTAGGTTGCACCCGAGTCAAATATGACGAACACTCCGAGGCGTACGAAGCACAGGTACGACCAAAATACTTTTATTCTTCTTTTTAAAGTCACGTTGAGATGGTTTTAGCTGCTGTTATTTTGTTTTCTTTGAAGGTGCATTATGTAATAAATCTAAAGCAATCGGCCATAAAATCGTTCTAATATGTCACAGAGACTCAGGAATAATGTTCATATAACAAACTGAACTCACCAACAACAACAGTACAGACAAAATATTTGCATTAAAAAAATATATTTTGCAGACTGCAAATCAGTCAGTAGAGTCTCAGCTGCCGAGCAACCACGGGTTGCCAGTTACGTCAGAAAACAGAACCTAAAAGACCTCTGTATTTTTAATTTGAATGTAGTAACCGTTTTTGGCCGCATTCTTACATATGGCACCTTTAACTATAATAACCTTGGTTTATAGGTCACATGTTTTTTTTGTCGACCTATGTGTTGTTTTCTTGAGTCATGAGTCAAGTTACAAGTTACAGAAGTTTGTTTTGTTCTTCGTCGTCTCACCATATCGATGACGAGTTTGCGGAGGCTCTGCCGCTGCCTCTTGGTGAGGTTTTGGAAGATGTCACAGTTTTCCTGGTGCAGGAGCTTGAAGCCCACGGCGAGATGGTGGTTCTCCAGGACCGACTCGTCGTTGTACATGAGGGCCAACTCTGAGTCTGAGCAGAGAGAGAGAGAGAGATGAGGTGAGAGAAGCCTCCAGACATGTCTTCTTTCGTTCATTTATCTACGTGTTTCGAAGCTCACTGGTGTTGATGAGGAACTGATTGGAGACTCCGGGATGGTCCACGTCATGAATGGCTGCAGCGAACAGAGCCGCGAGGACCTCCAGGTCAGTGAAGACGGCCTGTAGTTCATGTAGGATGTGAAAATACACGGTTACAAGTATTATATAAGGCCATAAAGGGGATTGTGTTGTATTGTGGCCTTGCTAGGACCAAAAAAAATCACATAAACCAAAGAGTGAGGACATTTTGGCAAAGTCTTTACATCTTTAAAGGGATTTTTGGGGATTAATACCTGCTTTTAGGGTTAGAATTAGGTTTAGGCACTTAATCATGATGATTAAGGGTAACGGGCTAGGGTTAGGGTATGGGGCTAGGGTTAGGATAAGGGGCTAGATTTAGGGTAAGGGGCTAGGGAATGCATGATGTCTATGAGTGTCCTCAGTATGAATGCTGTGCTATACAAATGTGTGTGTACACGTTGGCCTACATCAAGAGCATGTGTAGGGTATGGGTTAGGGTAAGGAGCTAGGGTTAGGGTATGGAGCTAGGGTTAGGGTATGGAGCTAGGGTTAGGGTAAGATGCTAGGGAATGCATGATGTCTATGAGTGTCCTCAATATGAATGATGTGCTATACAAGTGTGTGTGTGTGTGTGTGTACTCGTTAGCCTACATCAAGAGAAGGTGTAGGGTAAGGGTTAGGGTATGGAGCTAGGGTTAGGGTAAGTGGATGGGGAATGTATGATGTCCATGAGTGTCCTCAATATGAATGCTATGCTATACAAACGTGTGTGTGTGTGTGTGTACACGTTAGCCTACATCAAGAGCAGGTGTGGAGAGCAGGACGTGCGTGGACTGGGTGACATCCGCCGCATGGAGGCTGTTGTGGTACGCGACGTTTCCATGGTAATGGTCCTCCAGGGTCATCACGTAAGTGACGAAGGCGTCGACGGGGATTCGAAATGTCTTCAACAGCTCTCGTTCCTGGCGAGGAGAGGGGACGAGGAGACGGGGAGAGGAGCCGCAGAGTCACAAACAAACACTCCACCAGGAGTACACCGTGTACATCAGCAGCACGCTCGAGGACAATCGTCCGTGTTTACCTGGAAGATGGCGTACATGACGCAGCTGAGGGGCCTGTTGTTGGAGAACTCTGCTACTCTGAATATGTTTAAGCTCCACTTGTCCAGATCCTCCAACTCCTGCTTCAGCAGCACAGACACGGTGAGGAAAAACATAGTGAAAAACAACCCCAACAAATGCTTATATACACTAACCCCTAACCCAACCCTAACCCTAACCCAAACTCTAAATCCAAATCCTTGGATTTAGAGTTTAGAGCAGCCATTCTCAACCTTGGGGTCCCGACCCCAATGGGGGGGTAACATTTTAACCGGCTCAACTACCAGCAATACGATGGGATGTAGCGACAATTGTCGGTCTATTACTCGCGTGAAAAGTTACCCTTTTGATGCTGCTGTATGTTTTTCAAAAAATCCAAAAGTGTAAATGCGACGGTGCATTGATCCGGCGTTGTTTCAGCACCGCGGACAGTGCTTTATCCATCATACCCATCATGCGTTCACACCGGTGTGTGTGTGTGTGGATGGCGGGGGGGTGGGGTCGCGGACAGCCGTGCATGTTAAATTTGGGGTCGCGACTCAAAAAGGTTGAGAACCTCTGGTTTAGAGGATGGGTTACAGGACCAAGTGAAGTTTGAACTTTACAAATGTCACTAATTCATTGAAGAAAGCATCAAAATCTACGTAAACACCGCTTAGAATAAATCTGTTTACTGGGTGAGACTCAAATCATCAGCTGAGCTCAGAGATTGTGTAACACATTTTCCTCTGTGACAAACACAGAAAACTCCAGACGGACGACGAGACCTTGGCGAGCTCGTCCTCGTGCTCTGTGTTGACGCCAAAGCGAGGCATGGAAGCGCTGGAGAGGCTGGAGCTGTGAGACAGTTTCCTCACGCCGCTGATGTGACTCATCGGTTTGTCTTTCAGGGTCGGAGACGGGATTTCCACCTCGTTCTGCTTGTCTGCGGATGGCGGCGGTGGACACACGGGGAGAATGTGTTGACTTTTGCTTGGCCATAAACGTCAGATTATGGTGATGTCTGCTCTGGTTTCACTCACCCATGAAGGTGCTGGAGATGTATTCAGACACCTGGTTACCAGAGCGACTCATTTCTGAGAGGTGGGAGAGCTCTCTGTTCAGCATTCTCTTAAACTGAGGCACAAAGATAACAAACACAGGAGAAACAGGTCAGTGCCTTAAGATCCTTATTGTAATGTCCAGGATTCTTTTGATTCCTGATGTTTCACAGCTCAACGATGACTTTGTCATAGATGAACATGAGTGTATTGTATCAATATGTATGTAACTATACATGGGTTAGGGTTAGGGTTAGGGTTAATTAAATACACAAACAATAAGCAGGAGGTGGAAATAGTACTGAAATATTTTATGTTCTAAGTGAAAGTACCACTATATTGAGTACCAAAATATTACTGAAGTACAAGTAAAAGTACTGGTCTAAAATATACTTGAGTTAAAGTAAAAAAAATTAAAGTTTTAAAAGTGTGCTGCCAATAACTACTGACACATAAAAATGCAGCTTGTAAAACTACATTCAGTATGTAGTAATTGTTATGTATACACATTTAATTAATTAATTAATTAATTAATTAATTAATTAATTAAATAAATAATTTATTAAATAAATAAATGATTTATTAAATAAATAATTTATTATATAAATAATTAATTAAATAAATAAATAAATAAATAAATAAATAAATAATTAATTAATTAATTAATAAATAAATAAATAATTAATTCATTAAATAAATAATTCATTAAATAGTTAATTATTTTCATACATAATTAAATAAATAATAAATATACATTTAAACATTAGGGAGACTTTTTTTAATTACTATGCGCCTGATGAGTGATTAGCTCGCGTACCTTGTTGGAGGCCATTTCACTGACAGAGCGGTGCGTCTGAATGGTCTCCAGCTGGTCCAGACACCAGTCCAGCTCCTCCAGAGTGTCCAGAGCGAGCTGCTGGTACTGCTGCTCCGACAGCGTCGCCCTGGGACTGAGGCAAACTCCGCCCACAGGAGACCTCCTGAAAACACCAGGGATTACTATACTTTACTATCTTACCTACTACGTTATTATTCTTCCACACTTTTTCGACCCGTAACGATGTCACGACGCATTCATTTTCCGAAATATTCAATATTTTCCAAATGATTCATTTTTTTTCCGCAGATTTTTTTACCCCCCATAGAAATGAACGAAGACATATTTTAAGACAACATTTTCATGCATCTTTCAACTCCTGCTCACTCGTTCATACTTTCACGTAGAAACACCATTCAAATTGCGAATTGTTCACAAACTTTTCACCATTATTCGGTGTATTTAATATTCTCGCGACCATTCATACATTTCACGCAATCTCAGTTTAAGTTTCATCAAGTTTTTGGGACTTTAAAAAAACAAAACAATGAAAACTAATTAAAACTCACTAATTTTACAAAAAAGTCAAAACGCAATAAAAACTAAAACTAATACACAACTCCTTATATTATTAAATATAAATGCACTTCATATGAACCTATTAGGATTATGTATGAAATTAATCATTACAGTTTTCGTTTTTTAGATTTTTTTTTTAACTATTATTTTGATTTTTTTGTCTATTTCAACTTCAGTCTTCGTTATTTCGTCAGTTTTCGTTCACAAATTTGAAAATAAATGAAAAAAGTGATGGATTTAAGGCCTCAGGTGATTGGTTAAATCTGAACTAACTCTTTTAAATGTAGGATGGCGCACATGAGTGAACCGTTCAAGGACATGAACAGCTGGTTACTGACTTGACCGTTGGCGCGGAGACGTTGGCGAGGACGGTGAAGTTGCTCCGTACTGATCGCAGACTGGCCAGTACCTGTATCAACACACGGTGAGATTGTACATCAGAATGTACACAGTGTACCATCACCCAAGTGTACCAAAGTACTTATTCCAACACTACTTTGGCCCACAAATGGGTCATTTTTAAGCTAACTGACTCACCTGAGCGAAAGGCGTGACAATAAAGTCCTCTGCTGTGTGTCTGAGACGAGAAGGGTCGGGAAGGAGAGCAGCGTTTTTAAGTATAAAAGTAGATACAGTATGTGAAAAATAAATTCAGCCCAATGGTTTCTTCCTCACCCTTCGCTGGCAAGGGAGGAGTTCCGCGACACGGTCTTGGGCGACATGTCGTAGTCCGAGTCGGAGCGGTACAGGAAGGACTCTCGTCTCTGGCCCTGGGGGAAGGAAGTGTGCAGCGTGAGGCCTGGACTCTGAGAGCCCAGAGGGCTGTGACCTGGCGACACGCCGTTTTCTGCTTCATAACTGCAGCGAAAAAGTGGAGAAAGAAGGAGGACGAGGTGAGTTCATCAGAAACAAACAAACAAACAAACAAACAAACAAACCAGTTTGAATCGTAAAAAAGTGTTAAACCTGTCTGCGTCTGCTTGTGTGATGGAGATGCGCGGCGGGATCCGGAGAGGGAGGGTGGTGGGACGCGACGCGTTGCCCCGGATCTCCGGTGAACGGGTGCGGTCTCGTGGGCGGAGCCAACACGGCACCTGGACGTTTGGATCAAAAACAAAGAGTTCACACAGACTGATCCGCGGCCCGAACCTCGTCCACACGGGCACCACTGAAGTATACGAACGTTGTACGAAATCTCCCTCGCGCGATCTCATTGGCTGAATCAGCCCCGTTAAAGAAACACACTCCCTCTACACGACCCCCTTATTGCTCAAATCCGATCCCTCGCTGAAACCACGCCCCTCCAATAGAAACTTCCCAGGTGCCCCAATCTGGATCTGGTTTACTTGGAGACAGGGGCGATTCTAGAGTCTGCAGGGGCCCTAAGCAAAAATTCCCAGGGGGCCCTTCCTTCCAACCAGTGTTCATCACCATTATGTTATAAGTAATCTGAACAATGTATGAGTTCAAAATATTATTTTTTTCGAAAGGAATTACATAACATGGAAAAACCTTGTAAATAAGAAGTATGTGAAAATATAAAACTATATAAACTTAGTAAAAAAAGATTACATTACACTGTTAAGAACCCACATTATAAAACAATATAAATATATAGAACAATAAAATACTGTAAATAGCTTTTAAGAAACTATATAAACTTAGTAAAAAAGATATGCATTACACTGTAAATAATCCTCTTCATTTTCCAACTTGCAGAACGATAACTTCACACAGGTTAAAGTGAGGTGGGGCCCCTTTAGGGGGGGTTTCCTACTGAGATGTCATTGCAAATCGCCCATTGTTTTTTGTTTTTTTGTCACTGCACATTTCAGTAAAAACAGCCCTCAGGCCCCGAGTGTCGGGGGGGCCCCTATCAGCTCGGGGCCCCAAGCAGTTGCCTGCCTTGCCTGTTCACAAGCTGCGCCCCTGCTTGAAGAGGTTCTTTTGGAAGCAAGCAACAAGAAGTATTTGGTGAGTAATTCTATTATTATTATTATTATTATTATTTAAAGCTCCAGTGAGTTACATCTGTCGCCCAAAACATTTGAGTCACTAACCTGTGATTTAGAGATCAACTTTATTTACTTAATGTGACTTTCAGGTCACATGGGGTGGTAGTACACTCTTAGAAATAAGGGTTCCAAAAGGGTTCTTCTAGAAGGGCTGAGGTTCTACCTGGAGCCATTTGCTTCTGAAAAACCCTTTCCCAAAGAAAGGGCTTTTCAAGGGTTCTTGGTAACACTAATGGTTCCAGTAAGAACCATTTTGATCCAGAGAACCCTTTAAAACCCCTTTCCCTGAATAAAGGGTTTTAAAAGGGCTCTTGGTGGAACCCTCCAAAAGGGTTCCAGGTTCTACCTGCAAGACAAGCCGAAGAACCTTACATGGTTCTACTTAGCACTTTTATCTCTAAGAGCGTAGTATACAGAAAACCAAAGGGAAAGGCTCGTCTTAGCCCTAATACCTGGAGACTCGGCGAGAGTCGCCTGCTCCGCCCTCTGCGCAGCTCGGCCCCCAGAGTGGCCCCGGACGTGTAGGATCGGCTGCAGCGAGACGACTCCGCCTTCTCCTCGGCACCCGTTATATCTGCGTCGTTTCCCTGTGAGTAAGAGGAAGGAGGAAGAGCAAGGGCAGATGAGGACAACACACACACCAATGTCTTTGTGTTGTTGTTAGGATGAGATGTAAGGACTCATACGGCTGTCATTTTTTGGCACAGTTTAAATATAGACGGGAAACGAAAACACCAAGTATTATCATTATGTGTGTGTGTGTGTGTGTGTGTGTCTGGGACGAGGCCTCCACAGACTGAGCTCTTGGAGGCTGATCTGCACTGCAGCACCGTAGCAACAAAAACACTAGGGGAATGGCAGCAGTTGCTAGGCAACAGCGCCCGTGTTGCTTCCATGCTGCGTTTCCACGTCGTCCGGGCCCAGATGTGGAGAGGTGCTCACACACACACACACACACACACATGGGCACACACTCGACAAAATCAATAACAGAGCACTTGCATAATGCCCGGTGTTATGTCCTTCAACCGAGACGTTAGCTTTACAGGGGAAACGGCTCGTTGTTTACACAGACAAACTGTCCTCTCTGACTCCTGATTGTCTTCACTGATATTGGTCGAGAAACATATGGGAGGAGCTTAGATGGTGTAGTAGACGCTTGCATGTTTGTGGTGGCTTGGTGATCCACGACTGTCAAAGTTGTGTAATATGTGCATCTATCACATCGAGAGACTAGCGCAGCCGGGGGGAATCGAACCCACAACAACAACAACAACAACAACAACAAGTTGAAAAACAGCTGTACCGCTGATCCACCGTGATGACTGTAGTCTTGACATAATTTATTACTGTATGTGCCCGTGTGTGTTTTGCCCAAGGACACATCGGCACAAAGACTAGCAGAGCCGGGAACTGAACCCACAACCTTTAAGTTGTTTTTACATATTTCTTAGACCTCCTTTAACGCCTAAAACAAATACATATGTATATGTGTGTATATATGTATGTGTGTATATTGTTGTGTATATATGTATGTATGTGTATATATGTATGTATGTGTATATATGTATGTATGTGTATATGTATATATATCTATATCTATGTATGTATGTATATATATGTATGTATATATGTATGTGTATATTTGTATGTATATATGTATGTATGTATATATATGTGTATATATGTATGTATGTATGTATATATATGTGTATATATATATTTGTATATATATGTATGTATGTATGTGTATATTTGTATGTATATATGTATGTATATATGTGTATATATGTATGTATATATGTATGTATGTATATATGTGTATATATGTATGTATGTGTATATATGTATATATGTATGTATATATATGTATGTATATTTGTATGTATGTATGTGTATATATGTATGTATGTATATATAATATATATACATACATACATATATACACATATATATACATTCATACATATATATATATATACAAATATATATATACACATATATATTATATATGTGTATATATATATATGTATGTATGTATGTGTATATTTGTATGTATATATGTATATATATTCGTATATATGTGTGTATATATGTATGTATGTATATATGTGTATATATGTATGTATGTATGTATATACGTGTATATATGTATGTATGTATGTATATACGTGTATATATGTATGTATGTATGTATATACGTGTATATATGTATGTATGTATGTATATACGTGTATATATGTATGTATGTATGTATATACGTGTATATATGTATGTATGTATGTATATATACGTGTATATATGTATGTATATATGTGTATATATGTATGTATAATTATACATTTTTATGTAATATATATATATATTTATGTGTATAACCTATAGCCTCACCTCTTCTCCAGTCACCGACAGCACGCTGCGGCTCTTCTTCATTCTGATTGGCTCGTTCTGGGCCCCGGGGCGGAGCGTTCCCGAACCCAGGCAGCAGAGCAGGTGGAGAGCCAGGACCGGAGAGGTCAGAGGTCACGGCGAGGTCGAAACCGAGGTCAGACCGGGTCACAGCCGGCCCCCCATTGGAACCGAGTCCCCCGTCCTCCTGCTCAGACGCTCGGAAACGCTGTAGAACCACAAAGGTGCATCTGTGTGTCCCTCAGAGTCGTCTCCACGTCCACGTCCACGTCCACGTCCAGGGTGAGTTTGCTCTGATCCGTGTGTGTTTGTGTGTTTTTAAAGAGCCAAAGGCGCAAAGTCAAGGGTACAAAAGTGGCGTCTCATTCCGTGTTTTTGCGACGGCTACAAGAGTCCGAGCGTCCGCATCGTCGTCTCCTCTTGGCCCCGAAACAAAGCCGGTCCGTTACGTCGCAGCTGGACAAAACCTTTTCACATGTTTCCTAAAACCATCATCCGACCCGGCGTGACGTTCACATGACGTTTCCTCCTTCCTGTGAACCTGATCCCACATGAATGTGACGTCCCGGCGATGGCGGCGGAACCAAAATCCAGGATTTGTTGTCGCGGGAATTTAAAGAGTCTCCTCACTGGTGTGGATTCGCTTCAACAGAAAACAGAAATGACGAGTTAGTGCAACCAAACATTTACTGACCTGCTTTAATTGCTATTGCTTCATGCAGTTTACTTGGAGACATAAACCCATGGCCTCGCAGGAACCTGTGCCTTCACTTTAGCTAATTCTGTGCTAATTCTAAGCTAATTCTGAGCAGATACGGCGACACCAACGCTCCCTGATGTTATATAATTACTCCGAGCGGTCTGAGCTGACCTGATTCTGTCGTACAGGACGCCGTTCAGCGTTTTTTTGACTGAGCTGAAGTCGCATTGTGGTGGTGGACACCACTCTTTTTTGGGGGGTTTTTTTGGCCAGAGTCACCAATAACACACACACACACACACTGTGTGAAAGGACTTCCACGCCTGGCGTCTCTGTGCATCAAGAAATCAACAAATCCGTAGTGACACAGTGACACACATATATGACAATGACATGATTAAACACACACACACACACACACACACACATTATGGCGGCCACCAGTAACCAGTGAATAAAAGGAAAAGCAGCAATGCATCAATATGCAGCTCAGCTTTGCTTTTCACACACACACACACACACGCAAACAAAAAAACACACTGTGCATGTGAGGACTTCCTTGCCACCATGTCAGTCTGCAGCAGACAACACACACAGACACGCACAAACACACACACACAGAGTGTGAGCGCGTCAGAATAAAAACACACTCACCTTTCGCTCGCCTCAAGATCAATGGCAAAGATGGGCAGGGCCTCGTCTCCATCTCCTGCTGCTGTCTGTGTGTGTGTGTGTGTGTGCGCGTGTGTGTGTGCGTGCGTGTGTGTGTTTGTCACCGCCACAGAATAGAGAGGAGAGTGAGAAAGGAAGGAAGGAAGGAGGACACACACAGAGAGACGGAGGGAGAAGAGAATATTTGGCGTCTTCATGAATATCCGCGGCTTCACCAGCAGCAGCAGCAGCAGCAGCACATCCCTCCCTCCCTGACTCTCCTCTCCTCTCCCTCTCCCCTGCCACAGTGGTCTCCCCCAGCCACCCACCACCACCACCTCCTCAGCCTCTGTGGAGAACCCCATCTACCCTCCCCATCCTCCTCCTCCTCCTCCTCCTCCTCCTCCTCCTCCTCCTCCTCCTCCTCCTCCTGCACAGAAGCACAGTGTGTCCATTAATCCCATACAACAGCCTCCGCTCCTCCTCTTCTCCCTCGGTAGCCCTGCCTATTTTTTTTTTTTTTTCAATCATGATTATTTTTTTTATTATTTTGTTGTTGTTTTTTCCTCTCTCGGTGGCAGCCATCGTTTCTCTCCACCACACACACACACACACACACACACACACACACACACACACTCTCACAGAGTCCAGGTTTATTTTAAAACACACACACAATAAGGATTCTTGTTCACTCACTGTCATAGATAAAGACAGAATAGATCAGATTAGAGGTCCAGAGTATGGGTTTCACATCAGATTTTTCCAGAAAATATAAGCAGTGTTAAGAATTTCATAAAATTCACTCTATTTAAGACTGTTATAAGTCTTGTGGTATGACTTTTTTTTCAAATTTAGCAAAAATTTGCTTTTTTTGGCAAATTTTGGACGACATACGCGATACAACTTTGACTTTTTTTGACAAGTTTTGGGATTTTTTTTTTTTTTACTTTTTTAAAAAAATATATTTTTTACCTTTTTTTGACAAATTTTGGACAACAAACCGTGGTATGACTTTTTTTTCAAAATTTGGAAAAACATTTTTTTGACAAATTTTGGAAATTTTTTTTTTTACCTTTTTTTAACAAATTTTGGACAATAAACCGTAGTATGACTTTTTTTTCAAAATTTGGAAAAAACATTTTTTGACAAATTTCGGATTTTTTTTTTTAGCTTTTTTGACAAATTTTGGACGACATACCGTGGTATTACTTTTTTTTTCAAATTTTGGACAAATTTTTTTTTGACTTTTTTTTTTTTAAATTTTGGACGACATACCACGGTATGACTGTTTTTTTTAGCCTTATAAGTCTTTTTATAAGCCAAAATGTGACACATTATATATGTATATATGTATGTATATATGTATGTATATATAGGAGTGTAAATCAAGTGTAAATCAAAAGACACCAATCAATTATGGAAGGAAAAATGTCTGATTAGTTTATTGAGCGAGAACTTATTTTATTTCTGTTATTTCTCACTTTAAATGGAACACACAGTCCTGTACATTTGGACATTTGACAGATGCCGGCAGGTTAATTAGTGTCTGAAATCATTATGTGGAAGCCTAATCAATACAAAGCTGTATTGGCTCTGAGATTAGCATTGAACTGCGTTTGAACACGTTTGTTTTTCTCTCTGATCCCAGATTTCAGAGGCTGATCCCAGTATAATCTGTTGGTGAATGATGTCAAACATCGGTGTTTCCTATTGTACATTTTCATGTTCTGCAGTCAGAGTGCACTCCTCTAGTCTTAACCGCATGTGTCCAGAAGATGGCGCTGTTGTCCACGGTAAAGAGGAGAGTTTGTGAGACATTTAAGAAGACAAACATTATCTCACTTTTATGGCACCACTCAGTCGATGATTTAAGACTCAGCTGACTCTGCGTGATCACTTCCTTGACGGTTTAACATCACAGTGACACGTTTAACATTAACAGGCATTTATAAATAGATATGTAGTCAAAAAAAATCTACGTAGATTTAGATGAGATATTTAAGTAAAAATCAAACGGGATTCAATCCTGAGAGTGACTCACTTCCTGTGTGCTTTAAAAAGAACAACACAGCAAGTAGAATCAGAATTGTGTGTGAAGTCATGCACAACAGTTTAAACTTTTTTCCTCTTTTATCCATTTTCAGTCTTCACCCCCACTCTCTTCATCATCATCCTCATCATCATCACCCTCTCCTGAGTCTGGTACCCACAGTCCAGAGTCGATGCACCTCTTCAGGTGGTATTTTCCTTCCTGCAGAGACAAACACAATGGCACCAGTTCCAGGCAGAATTAAGGTACAGGTGAAGGCTTAAAATGTTGACATTTTTTTTTTTCAAATTTTGGACAACATTTTTTTTGACTTTTTTGGACACATTTTGTGGTATGACTTTTTTTTTTAATTTTGGCAATTTTTTTTGTACTTTTTTTTATTTACAAATTTTGGACGACATACCACGGTATGGCTTTTTTTTTTTTTTTAAATGATTTTTTTTAAACTTTTATTTTGATTTTGGACGACATACCGGGGTATGACTTTTTTTTAAAAAATTTTGGACAAAACAATTTTTTGACTTTTTTTTTCAAATTTTGGACAGATTTATTTTTTACTTTTGGACAAATTTTGGACGACATACCGTGGTATGGCTTTTTTTTTTTTTTTTAAGTAGCATTTTTTAAAAACTTTTTAAAAAAACATTTTGGACAATTTTGGACAACATACTGCAGTATGCCTTTTTATAAAATTTTGGAAAAAAAAATTTGGACAACATAGCGCGGTACAATTTTTTTTTTTTTAACTTTTATTTAAATTTTGGACGACATACCGCGATATGCCTTTTTTTTAGCCAAAATGTGACGCAATATGTGTATATATATGTACATATGTATGTATTTATATATAGGAGTGTCAATCAAGTGTAAATCAAAAGCCATGACACATGGAACACAATGACACCAGTTTCAGGCAGAATGGAGGTAAAGGTGAAGGTTTAGGGTTGATTGAACTCATATTTCAGATCCACACACACACACATTTACCTGAGGGTGGAGTTTGTCCATGGACTCCTGCAGCATCTGGATGTTCTTCTCGTCAAAGCTCCTCTGCATTTCCTGTCAAAACAAACACACGTTTGCGTAACGGTCACCGATGTTTAAGATGAACCGCATCGTCTGCTCGTCTTGTTGGCGTCTTTACCTCCGGCAGTGACTCGTAGACCTCGACAGGGTCCAGACCTCCAGGGCCCAGTCTCTGCTGCTGCTCCTCCTCCTCCTCCTCCTTCATGGAGCTCTCCATGCGAGTCCGTGCACAGCTGCGGATCCTAGCCTTCAGCAGCTCCAGCTCATGGTCAAATGCGTCGAGGTATGGCTTATCTGCAGTCTGACAGTAGATGGTTGTGTATTTATGATTAAAAAAAACCATACAAAATTAACTTTCCAAATTTCCAAAAAAAAAATCTCAAAATTTCAAAAAAAAAATTTTTCTCAAAATTTCAGAAAAATGTTTTTTCTCAAAATTTCAAAAAGATAAATTTTCTCAAAATTTAAAAAAAAAAATCTCAAAATTTCAAATGTGTTATATTAATTGAAAAAGTGAGTTTCCTTAAAAATTAAGGACTTTTTAGAAAAAAAAATGTTCTTTCTCAAAATTGTATTTTTTGTCTCAAAATTGTATTTTTTGTCTTAAAATTGTATTTTTTTTTCTCAAAATTTGAATTTCTTTCTCAAAATGTGTTATTCATTGAAAAAACGCCATTAGCAAACACAATGTACCATTAGAACACTGGAAATGGGCCTCTATACACCTATGTACATATTCCATTAAAAATCACGACGTTTGCAGCTAGAATAGTCGTTTACCACATTAACAATGTATAGAGTGTATTTATGATTCATTTCATGTTATATTCATTGAAAAAAAGGTGCTTTTCCTTCAAAATTGACAGCGTTAACTCGTCTGGAGATGATCCAGTAGACCACGTTTAAGAGGAGGTTAAAGGAGTAGAAAAGAGACGGACAGACAGACCTTCATCTTTGAGAAGAACTGCCTGAAGCAGCCTCTGGGGTCAACCTTCAGCGTCCGAGCCAAATCCAGGACGAACTGCATGACGATGGCCTGGTGGGCCACCTGCTCCATCAGTGCGTGTCTCTGCAGGGGTGCAGTATTTAAAAGAAGAAGAAACTCCTACCTGGTTGAATTATGTAACACGTGCGGCAGATCCACGCGCTCACCTCATCGATCTCAGAGTCAACGCAGGTGGCGACCAGACAGTTGGCCGTCTCTTCGCGCACCAGGTGCGGGTTGTCCGACAGGTACTTCTGACTGTCGTCCCAGTGTCGCAGCGTACCTGGTGCAAAGACGACAAACAAATCCGACCTTTAGCGGGAACTTGTTTTCAACTAGGGTTGCCAGATATTTCCAGAAATGTTCCATACTCAATTGTTGAACAAGGCTGGGTGCATCTGAAAGAGGTGGACAATGCGGGGGGTGGTGGGGTGAGGAGAAGGAAGGAAGGAAAATAATTGTTATGTGGATTTATCAAGAGATGAAGCGTACCAAAGTGTTTGATTTCCTTTGCATACAAGTCCACAAAGGTCTTGTCCTTGTCCACCGTTTCCTCGTCCGTTTCCTCCATTTTTTCAGGTTTTATGTTGAGTATGCTCTAAAAATGAGGCAAAAAAATGGTCAACCAGGAATCTGGAACTCCATTTTTAACAATCTGTGTTCTTTAGCACATGCACTTACCTTGCTGAATCCTTCTTTGTTGATAGTATCGACGTTCCACGGAAGCTTCTTTCTATCTCGCTGGTGCTCCTTAATCATGTTCTTGAACGTCTTTTCGTCCCTCTTCAGTTCAGTCAACTTGGCCCGGACCTCCTTCAGCTCAGCCTCTCTCTCCACGTCGCCATCCTCGCCTCCTTCTTCTAGCTCCCTTAGATGTCCCTGGGCGTCCTCTAAAGACTTCTTGCACTCGGCGAAATTGTTGTCCAGGTCCTCCCCTCTCTTCTGGAGATGGGCCATTCTCTCCAGCCTGGCCTGAGGTGAACCAGAGTGGACACTGAAGGTAAGGAGAAGGTGCAAAACACTGTGGGAGAGTGCTGTCATGGATTGATTACTCATGTCTGATTACATTCAAAGTCACAGTGAGGGCATGAATGGCTCTTATCTAGCAGCGATGACACACCACGGTGTTCCAAATAAGCCAGCCGGTGATCTCATCTGGACTTTCCCATAATCGAAAGATTAATGTTTTGTTTTTCACAGATTTCCAATTTAGGGGAAACGTAGGAATGAAAACGGACGAGAAGAACCAAAAGGGGAAGCTGGAGGTTTCAGGTCAGTCAAAGATGACCGAGTTAAGTCATGTGACTTCAGATCGCTCACAACTTAAGCTGATTAGCCCGTTTCAGAGCCTGTGAACCGTCAGAGAACGTTCTCTAAAGGTTGGATAAAGGTGATAAAAGTGGCAACGGGAACATTCTGGGGATGTTTTAGAGAACGTTCTCCAAAGGTTCTAGGACGGTTGTAGAAAAGTAACTTTAGGAGAACGTTCTGGGGACCTTTTAGAGAACATTCTCCAAAGGTTCAATGAAGGTTATGACAAATAAACATTAGGAGAACGTTCTGGGGACCTTTTAGGGAACATTCTCCAAAGGTTCTATGAAAATTGCGGCAAATTAACATTAGGGGAACCATCTAGGAATCTTAAGAGAACATTCTTTAAAGATTATAAGACGGTTGTGACAAATTAACATTAGGGGAACCTTCTGGTTAGGGGAATGTTCTGGTAATATTTAGAGGACGTTCTTTAAAGGTTCTATGAATGTTGTATTAGGGGAACGTTCTGGGAACTTTCTCTACAATGTTCTCTAAAGGTTTTCTAAACGTTCTGTGGACCTTTAGAGATTGTTCTCCAAAGGTTCTACGAAGGTTGTGACAAATTAACATTCGGGGAACGGTCTGGGAATATTTAGAGAATGTTCTTTAATGGTTCTATGAAGGTTGTAGACAAATAACATGAGCGGAACGTTTTGGAGACCCTTAGAGAACGTTCTCGAAAGGTTCTATGGAGGTTGAAGAAAAGTAACATTAGGGGAACGTTCTGGGAACCTTTAGAGAATGTTCTCTAAAGATTGGATAAAGGTTGTACAAAAGTGGTTACGGGAACGTTCGGTGGACCTTTAGAGATTGTTCTCCAAAGGTTCTACAAAGGTTGTGACAAATTAACATTAGGGGAACAGTCTGGGAATATTTAGAGAATGTTCTTTAAAAGGTTCTATGAAGGTTGTAGAAAAGTAACATGAGCGGAACGAAGAAAGGGAACACTAGGGGAACTTTCTAGGAACCTTCGTTATCTAAAGGTTGCATGAAGGTTGTGACAAGGTAACGTTCTGGCAACCAAAAACTAACGTTAGGGGAACGTTAGGAAGGTAGGCCTTCAGGGGTTATCTGGGGTAGTCACCAACACTTTTAGCCACTTCTACAGGTAAAAAAACTAACCGGATATGGAACTACTACACATGTCAGCGCTGACCCGGTGTCTCATTCTGAACAGACTCGGCGTGTCCACGAACGGACAAGTCACGTCCTCGTCGTCCGACACGTCAATGTGGTCCCATGCGCTGTAGTCGATGCCCGCGCCGCTGCTCATCTTCAGGCCGCTCCTGCCTCCTCCTGTGCCCCGGCGAGGGCGTCTCACTGTCGGCCACAGGCAGCACGACGACGACGACAAGCTGCGGGGATTTACCAGCGGACTGTGAGTCAATCCGTGAGTCAATCCTATTAGTGAGAGAACCAGAGACCGGGCAGTGACTGACGTACACGGAGGGCTTTATTTTTGTTTACTTCCTGGTCAAACTAAAACTACCTGACGCTGAATGTTAACGCCCTCCGTACACAGGTTTATACGGTAAAAAAACAAAACAAAACAAAAACTGCGAATCAACGAAACAAGTTTATTTGTATGTGTGACTACTAGCACTACTAGCTAGTACTACTAGCCTAGTAGCGCTAGTACTACTAGCATACTTTTATGCTAGTAGCGCTAGTAGTTTTATGATACCCTTACAAAGGTTTATACGTAAAAAAACACACCTGCTAATCAATTACTAAAGTTGATTTGTAAGGATATGAACATCCGGTTTTCAAAATAAAACACAGAGAGCACTGGAATTCTGAATATACGTTTGAAAGCACAATTTTGACTTTATTTTAGTTTACTTCGTGGTCAAACTAAAACTACCTGACGCTGAATGTTAAAGCCCTCCTTACAAAGATTTATACAGTAAGAAACAAACCAAAAACTGCGAATCAACGAATCAAGTTTATTTGTATTGATATATCGTCATCTGGTTTTCAAAATAAAACACACCGAGTACTTCTGAACAAGACTTACTAGCTTGTGGTCAGGACATTTGTGACTACTAGCATAAAACTACTAGCACTACTAGCTAGTAGCATACTTTTATGCTAGTAGTTTTATGATACTCTTACAAAGGTGTATGCAGCAAAACAAAACAAAAAATCCTGTGAATCAATTACTCCAGTTGATTTGTAAGGATATGGACATCCGGTTTTCAAAATAAAACACCCCGAGAGCACTGGAATTCTGAATTTACGTTTTATTTTTGTTTACTTTGTGGTCAAAGTAACTATCTGAAATCTGCTGAATGTTAAAGCTCTCCTTACAACGGCTTTAACTGTAAAAAATGAAAATGAAATACTTAAACAAATCCTGTGAATCAATGAATCAAGTTGATTTGTAAAGATGTCGACATCTGGTTTTCTAAATAAAACACATTCGCACATTTTAAATGGAAAGAATTCTTAACTTCTATATAGTAAAAACAACATTTTCTATAAGCTAGCAGCAGTTTTTTATTACATAACAAAGAGAATTTCTTAGTAGAGTGTGTGGACTTTTAACTTGAAATTTCCCTAAAACTACACAGTAAAAATTCCAGTTGCAGATATAAATGTGTTGAACACAACCTTAATAGTCTTATTATATACTTACAGAGACTGATTTTTATTTTTATTTTTAAAGCCTTCAGTCAACAGATTAAGTTGCACCGTCCTGACAAGAAAGCCTATTATCACTTGATAATCCATGTTCAACATTCAGGGCTAAGATATGTGCTCCTCCTTTTTTCCCCTCGCTTGTGCTCCAAATATCTTCCTGTAATGGCAGGAGGAAGAGGAGGAGGAGGTGGAGGAGGAGGGATACAAAAAGGGAGAGTGAAATATTTCATGGACGTATTTACCGACTCCACCCTAAACATTTTCCGGTAAAGCCCTTGGAGATGCAGAGTTCTAACAGAGCGAAGGGAAATCTCACAAACAGGAAACTGCGATTACTTTGACATACAGCACCATTGTATTTAAACCTTAGCAAGCATGCTAGATCACCTTTATTCATACTATGCAGCAAGTTTAGATTCTTTCAACGACGATTGTTGACATTGTTGAGTAAAACATCACATATTTATTTAATGGTACTGTCTTTTCTAATTCCCAGCGTTCCACAGCTTTTATCTCTCAGTGGTTTCACGGTACAATTTGAGGATGTTCCACATGGAATTTAACTTTATACACACATCGCAAGGTAAAAACATTTATTTCTAGTGTCCAGAGCAAAATAAAATACAGCATGATCATACAGTAGTTGTAGGAAATGTCTCAAACTCACTGTTTTAATAATAATAATCTGGAAAAATCAAATTTTTGTAAATGTAAAAAAATAGTGTTCTAAATACAGTGAAATGACATTCAACCAAACTGTGGACAAAAGAAACAGCTACAAAAACAACAACTACGTGCATTTTTAAGTTAGTACATGTGTTCAAGCATAAACCTGGAGATAATCTACATTTCATAGACGCCATGTGTTTACATGTGTATGTACAGTAGCACTGTCTTTTTCATTATTAATATACATTTTTAAATGGGTATACAGTGTGTTAGCTTTGTTTTGACAACCTGTAACAATGAAGCATTTCTGAGAATTTTACCCTTCGACGACAAACACTTTACTGGTGCAATATTTAGTAACACGATCAATTCAGACATCGTTGACTTCACATTTAGGGTGAATTCCAATTCCTTGCATAACCCTCAATCTCAAATAATGCGCTCCCTCTAGTCCAAATGCTGTTACGATTCTCAGAAAAATTAAGTTGAGGGCCAAGTTTAAGGGCCGTATCGCCCTCAATGTTGAGATTTTCCGAGACCACCCTTGGGAGCAAGGGGCTACCCAGAATGCATTGCGTGTTTTCAAAAAAGCAGCGAAACGAGTACGCTACAAATGAAGCATTTTCTTTGTTAACAGAGATATAAAAATGACGAAAACCATTGTATTATCTTAGTTTAGGCCCATATTATGGATTTCTGACGTCATTGTTGCGTAACATTTTGTAAAAATTTTACGATCTTTTGTCGATAGCCGGCCGGTTGCGGACAAGCGATGGTTTGCTATGGTTTACTTTTCAATAAGCCGTGGTGTGTGGTAACTGTCAGCTGAATATGTCCGTGGTTGTGGTATTTGTACGAGTATCATCTTATAACTAACTGACTAACTAATAATCGTGACGTAAATGTGTTCTTCTTCTTTTTTTGGAGTTGACAGACTGGACGCGGCTTTTCGCGTTATTCTGCCCCCCGCAGTCTGAAGACGTATCTGCATTTAAGGGGTGTCCCATTTCTAAAGCCCAATTTATACTCCTGCGTAAAGTGCTCTGCGTAGCTACGCAGAGTCCTCTGCGTCGACGCAGAACCTGTCGAAGAGCCTCTGCATCGTCTCCGGGTGCACGGAATAGTGTCCGTCACTCCGTCAAGGGACTACGGAGACGGCAAGAGCTGCGATTGGTCCTCAGGACAGGCCGAGCTAAGCTGCTCTGTGCCGGCTCTCAGTGCGCTCCGGGCGTCCTGACAGAGGCGGAGCTGATCCCCGCCGATAACGCCGCTGCCGAACTATAAATACGTCATATCTTAACACACACAGCACATGTTTAGACTCTAAATGGCCAATTTCTCGCCTCAAATTATCTTAAAACTGCGTTCCGTGACACAGAAAAGTGAGAAACGGCCACTTTTTCAACAACGACAGGCGTCTCCGTGGTGACGCAGACGGATAACGCATACGCAGTCGGAGAAGTATAATGTGGCCTTAAGTGACAAAATAAGCCTCAACACTTGGTTTTGAGGGTTAGTCAAGATTAAGAGTTGAGCTTGAGGGTTAAGATTGAGGGTTAAGATAGGAATTGGAATTGGCCCTTACTTCTAACTCAACAAGTACAGACAAACATGAACACGTCGCGCCCTTGAGTCATTGACAAAACACCCCAACAAGCTATTTATTATGTAAGGATTTCATTGACGGCAGTTTGAATCATGGAGGTCCGGTCTGTCTTAAACTTGCGCGTCATTAGACTTCTTCTTGTGTGAAAATACAAACGCAACACGGCAACAAGCAGCTCATTCTGTTGTGTGCCTGGATTGCACAAGACGAGGCACGACTTCCTGTTTTTGAGAAATCTAAATGTATGAGGCATTTTCACTTCATCAGGTGACGTCAGCAGACAGATGACAGGAAAAGAGACGGCAGCGTGGGGGGGGGGGGTTAAGTTCGACATTGTAGGTTCACGGTCAGTGTCTTAAACGCAGCGTATTTTCCCTCCCACAGTCTTACGCTGTTGTGGGCACGGCGGTGTGTGGTTTACGGTGACAACAAACATCCTTCAGGTCGTACTGTCCCGTTCGGCTCTGTCTGTACCACCAGACGACGCCGGCGATCATCACCACGACGACCGCGGCGAGGGATATGGCGATGTAAGGGACGATGTTTGCTGCACAGGGAACAGAAAGCGGTCGACGTCAGGGGGAAAATAAATGACCAAAAATAGTCACAATGGACTTCCTCCTAACTGAGTGAATGTCAGTTCATAACACATGTGAGAAAGCAGTACTGAAACCACTGAGTGTGTGTTTCGTAGACTTTCCACTCGCCAAACTGTCAGGAAATGACCTTTGAGTGTACTGATGATGATAATTAATTTTGTTGTTTTTTAGCACAACCACAGATGGAAAGAGAACTGAAATATTCTACTCAAGTAAAAGTACTGCTCTAAAAATGTGCTCCAGTTAAAGTAAAACAAAAAAGTAGCTTGTTTAAAATGTACTCGGAGTAAATGTTTCATTAATTTAATTGTTTTTCATTAACCTCAATCACCTGTCCTCGTCATTCACCTGTCCTCATCATTCATTTACCTGTCCTCATCATTCATTTACCTGTCCTCGTCATTCACCTGTCCTCACCCTTCACCTGTCCTTGTCATTTAACTATCCTCATCATTCACCTGTCCTCATCATTCACCTGTCCCCATCATTCACAGTCACCTGTCCCATCATTCCCCTGTCCTTGTCGTTCACCTGTCCTCGTCGTTCACCTGTCCGCGCCATTCACCTGTCCTCATTGTTCACCTGTCCTCATTGTTCACCTGTCCTCATTGTTCACCTGTCCTCATTGTTCACCTGTCCCATCTTTCCCTTGTCCTTGTCGTTCACCTGTCCTCGTCGTTCACCTGTCCTCGTCGTTCACCCGCGTCATTGTTCCACCTGTCCCCATCATTCACATTCACCTGTCCCATCGTTCACCTGTCCTCATCGTTCACCTGTCCTTCACCTGTTCCCGTCATTCACCTGTCCTCATCATTCACATTTACCTGTCCTCATCGTTCACCTGTCCTCGTCGTTCACCTGTTCCCGTCATTCACCTGTCCTTATTGTTCACCTGTCCTCATCATTCACATTCACCTGTCCCATCGTTCACCTGTCCTCATCGTTCACCTGTCCTCGTCGTTCACCTGTTCCCGTCATTCACCTGTCCTCATCATTCACATTCACCTGTCCTCATCGTTCACCTGTCCTTGTCGTTCACCTTTTCTCGCCATTCACCTGTCCCATCATTCACCTTTCCTCATCGTTCACCTGTCTTCATCGTTCACCTGTCCTCATCGTTCACCTGTCCTCAACAACTCACCTTTGACGACCACGTTGAAATTCACTGTCAGCGCCCCCGCGTCGTTGCTGGCGAAACAGCTGTAGTGTCCTTGGTCGTCAAACTCCGCGGACGCGATGGTGAAAACGCTGCCGTTGGCGAGCGGGACACCCGCAGGCAGGAACCTCCAGCTGTACGAGGGCTGGGGGTTTCCCTCCGCCGTGCAGTTCAGCTGCAGAGCGTCTCCTTGTGTGACGGTGACCTGATCCAGAGGTGACGGCTCCTGGCGCTGAGGCTTGTCTGCGTTGTTGGTCAAGGGAAGAAGAAATGCTAGGTTCATTCCTTGCCTAGATACAAGATGCTAACACCACAACAAAGTAGAACAATTTGCAAGAGCTGTGTCGAGTGTTTCTCTTCGGAGGACTCACAGTGGACGTTGGCGGTGATTCTTTGCGACGCCATCGTCGGAGGCTGCCGCGGTCCGTCGGGTCCCAGCTCCAGCGTGGCTTCACACCAGTACTGGACTCCGTCATCTTCTTTACTGACGTTCACGTTCAGAGTGTAGGTCCTGCTCTCGGGGCGTTCGGTTTTGACTTCCTCATCGGACGGTAGTCGCTGCAGCGGCGTTCCCCCTCTGTAGAAGGTGACGCTGACACATCGAGCAGGAGCGACCTCGTGTACATCGCACTGCAGAGTGTACCGACGAGCCTCGTACATCTGCCCCGAGTGATTTGCGAAGCTGAAGGACACGCTGTCTGGAGGCTCTGCGGAGAACACAGGTCATTATAGTTTGTTCATTATCATGCAGGTAGCTCTCGGTTTGATAAAGGTCGGCGACTCCTGGACTATAAACTGTTTATCTTGTCATTCCAAACACTGGCTTTTATTTGTGTGCACTTACTGTAAACAGTCACGGGCAGCCTGGTGCAGCACTGCTGGGCAGTAGCTGAATTATAATAATAACACAAAGCAGCCGTGCCCCATTGAGTCATTCTCGGAACCGTCCAGGAAATCATGGTCCCGTTGATTGTGGTATTTCCCACGGAGGCTTCCAATCTGAAATAATTGTTCTGGCAAGACGGGCATAGATGGCACGTCCCAAAGGTCGAGTCGCCGTGCTTCACCACCAGGCGGGACGGCGTGAAGAAAGGTTTGTCTGTGCAGTTTATTACTGTTATTAAAAGAAGAAGAAAAAAATTAGTGGTTAAATGAGTCTGGATTAATAAAAAACCTTTATGTCACAAGGTAGGAGCTGCGCTCACTTTTTGGCAAGTGGGAATGTACATTGTATGTGTTGTACTGGCCCTTTAAGTGTATTCCAACAAGTAAAAAGGAATGGGTGAGTTATAATCTGTCAAATATTAGCCCTATGAATGAAACCAAAGTGATTTCAGGGCAGAGAAAATGTTTAGGTTGCACGGTAGGAGCTGTGCTCACTTTTTGGCAAGTGGTAATGTACAGTTTATGACTTTTGCTGGCCCTTTAAGTGTATTCCAACAAGTAAAAAGAATGGGTGAGGTATATTCTGCCAAATATTAGCCTCATGAATGAAACCAAACTGATTTTAGGGCAGAAATTTTTTTTAGGTTGCACGGTAGGAGCTGCGCTCACTTTTTGGCAAGTGGTAATGTACATTTTATGAGTTGTACTGGCCCTTTAAGTGTATTCCAACAAGTAAAAAGGAATGGGTGAATTATAATCTGTCAAATATTAGCCTCATGAATGAAACCACAGTGATTTTAGGGCAGAAAAAAAGGTTAGGTTACAAGGTAGGCACTGCGCTCACTTTTTGGCAAGTACAAATGAGCATTTCATGGGTTGTACTGGCAACTTAAAGTTATTCAAAAAAGTAAAAAGGACTGGGTGAGGTGTAATCTGCCAGATAGTCGCCTCGTGAATAAAACCGAAGTGATTTTAGGGCAGAAAAAATGTTTAGGTTACAAGGTGGGAGCTGTGCTCGCTTTTTGGCAAGTACAAGTAGCCATTTTTGACGCCTCTTTGCTCAAATCTACGTTTGACCCATGAAATATGGATGAAATTATGCAATAACTAATAAGAAAATAACCCTTTTCCTTGCTCTAACCATACAGAATAACCAATGTGAATGGACTTAGGACTTAGGACTTGGGGCTGCGGCGGCTCTTCGATTAATCAATTATTAATCTGAAACAAGACCTCTGAGAACAACATTTTCTGATACGTTTTGGACCAAGCATTGTATTCTATTGTTTAATAAACACTGTATGCTACTACTACTGCTGCTACTGTTGTTGCTGCTGCTGCTACACACCCCAGACATAAAGTATCTGCCCAAACAAGATACCACAGAGTCAGTTTCTTCCCCCCGTGGCTGTCTCTCAAATAAAAGTATAGAGTAACAGATTAAATACAATCTCACCACAGCCGGAGACGGCGCGCAGGAACGTCACCGCCAAAGAAAGAGCCACAAACGAACGGCAGGAAATCATTATTTCCTATAGTGTTTGGTCACAAATCTGAGGAGTCGGGTGAAGACGGACGCGCTCGAGGCTCAGGCTGCTGCTCGGAAAAAGTGAGATGCTTCACGGAGAGGATTCTTTGAATGCTGTAGAGAGAAAGAAGAAGAAGTGGTGCTGGTGTGTGTCTGTGTGCGAGTGTGTGTGAGTGGGGGAGTGAACGCTCAGGACATTCCTGCTGCAGATAATGAAAGTGAAAATAAAACAGACACTTTGGGAGGGGAAAACCAGTGCTGTGTCATTTTTTCCCCCCTGGTTTCTTTAAAGTCCCCCCAAGATTTGACCGAAGCTGGTTTTTTTAGGGACTTTCACAACCAGCTGCACGTTTTTAAAGGTTCAAACAACGTTATTCTTATTCAGTAAAATAACACCAAGAGTTTGTTTTTTCCAGCCCTGTGTTCCTTGAAATAGGAGGAGGATATTGATAAGGAATGAGAAGGAGAGGTCACAGGGCTTTGGTCTGGAAAACTACTTTGTCATCACTGTCCTGTTGAGAGAGAGAGTGTGTCCTGTTCCTCTGTGTGATACATGTGATAATGTATATATATGTATATATCTATCAATGATAGTATATGTAACTGTATCTATATATATAAACCTCAAAATATGACTCCCATTATACTAGTAGTATTACTAATATGTCACATGATATCATAATTATCATATTATATTATGATAAACTTCTCATTGCAAATACTGTATTATTATCATATATAATACTATACTATATATATATATATATATATATATATATATATACAAGAGTAGTAATAGTAGTAGCAGTAGTATTAGTAGTTATAGTAATAGTAGTAGTAGTAGTAGCAGCAACAATAGTAGTAGTACTATTAGTAGTAATAGTAGTAGTAATAGTCGAAGTAGTAGTAGCAGCAATAGTAGTAATAGTAGTAGTAGCAGCAGTAGTAGAAGTACTAGCAGCAATAGTAGTAATAGTAGTAGTAGAAATAGTAGTAGAATCAGTAGTATTAACAGCAGTAGTAATAGTAGCAGCAGTAGTAGTAAAAGTAGTAGCAGCAGTAGTAGTAGCAGCAATAGTAGTAAAAGTAGTAGAAGTAGCAGTAGTAGTAGTAGTAGTAGTAATACTAGTAATATAAGTAGCAGTAATACTAGTAGTAATAGTAGCAGTAGTTATAGTAGTAGTAATAGTAGTAGCAATAGTAATAGTAGTAGTAGTAATACTAGTAATATAAGTCGCAGTCATAATAGTAGTAATAGTAGCAGTAGTAATAGTAGTAGTGGAAGTAGATTTTTCAGATTTTCCGATCTTTCACTCATAAAACTCAGAAACAGAAACACAGTAAAATAAACGAGCAGTTTAGGGCTTTTATTTTCTCTTTTGAAGGAAGTGACGTCGACTTACTGTCATTCAATTTCATTCATTCACAACTTCCTGTGTTGATGTTGTGGGAATGAGACGTGTGTCTGAATATAATAATAAATGTGTATTTGAGTTTCAGTTTTGTAACTCACTTTTATATTACTAGTACTTCCACATGAAAACAATGATATATATATACATATATATATATATGTAAATATATATAGTTCACCAATCACTGAGAGTTAAACTTATGTTGTCCACTTCCTGCTCACACTGTGTTCTTTCTTTCTAAGTCAGATTTCCTGCACTTAATGAGCACATGTTACACACAACTCTGTAACGTGTGTGTGTGGGGACAGTTTATTCAACCTGAACACACACACACACACACACACACACACACACACACACACACACACACACACACACACACACACACACACACACACACACACACACGTACATCTTTCATTAAACGACAAAACAAGAGGAAGAGGAGGGTGAGAGGAGGAGGTGACACAGAGCTCATGTCTTTTCCTGCTCTCTGATGTGAGATTAACTCAGTGTCACACAAACTGCTGGTGTTTGTCTGCAGCAGATGGTGACACTGTGACGTCACACACACATCATCATTAATCACACACACACACACACACGGACACACACACACACACACATTAAAAAAACAGCTAAGTATCACAAGTTTTGCTGTATTTATTATTTCCTGTCTTCATGATGGAATTTCCCAGTTTCTGTCATTGACTGTTAGGTTTGATTCAGTGATTCATCTGTAATACATTTATAAAATGGCATCTTTTGCTTAAAGTCAGAATTCAGACTAATCTCAGAATTCAGATTTTTTTTTTTCAGAATTCAGACTTTAATCTCAAAATGTGTACTTTAATCTCAGAATTCAGACTTTATTCTGAGAATTCAGACTTTAATATCAGAATTCAGACTTTAATATCAGAATTCAGACTTTTTTCTCAGAATTTAGACTGTTTTCCCCAGAATTCTGACTTTAATCTCAGAATTTGGACTTTAATTTCAAAATTCTTACTTTAATCTCAGAATTCTGACTTTTATTTTCTCAGAATTCTGACTTTTATTTTCTCAGAATTCAGACTTCAATCTCAGAATTTAGACTTTAATCTCAGAATTCAGACATTTTACCCCAAAATTTGGACTTTAATCTCAGAATTTGAACATTAACCGCAGAAATTCTGACCTTTTCTCCTCAGAATTCAGACCTTAATCTCAGAACTTGGACTTCCGTGTCAGCTGAGATTGGAACAGCTCCCTCCTGTGGAGGATAAAGCAGTAGAAAATGAACGAATGGACGTTGAACAAAGTCAAACCTGTGAGACGACTGCAGGAACTGATGTAAGGAATCTTTGTGAAAAGTGTTTCT